>NC_134846.1:69285661-69538523 GCF_965363235.1 Mytilus galloprovincialis
CTTTGTCTACACACTCATTGAAATCGGCTTTAATATTGCAAATGTTCAAGCAATTAGGGCAAAACTTACCGAGTAAAAAAAATCAAAATGTCTATCACCTTGCACATTTCAGAAAATTCAGAACAGATAACGAAACTGGGTCCAGCAACATTTATAAGCAATTTAAGATTTTGACCCTCACAGTTTCCATTCACCACAAATATTCTCGTTACAACGAATCAAATACCAGTTGCAGCCTTTTGTTTATCTATTAATATATGTATACGGATAAAGTTATGAAAGGCAGCAGGGTCACCAGGGTGAGGAGTCCATGTCATCTGAAATAAATGCTAAGCATAGATCTAGAAAGCGGCAGATAATCATGGC
The DNA here is from genome assembly GCF_965363235.1 of Mytilus galloprovincialis. Taxonomy (NCBI): domain Eukaryota; kingdom Metazoa; phylum Mollusca; class Bivalvia; order Mytilida; family Mytilidae; genus Mytilus; species Mytilus galloprovincialis. The sequence continues at coordinate 69,286,028 of NC_134846.1, forward strand.
ATTAAAAAAACTCTCTTCTTTTCGACTTTTTTCGAACAAATTGACACATAAAATGAATTATATAGTATTATGGAATTTTTAACTTGTGTTCAATTCATTGGTTACACCTTTTACTAGGATAACAGTCCTGTCAAGTACGAGCTGGGTAAAATATTTCAGAAAAGAAGATGGAAATGTGAAAGTTTCCGTGCGTCAGGTGCAACAGCATACGAACAGCTAACATGTCTCGTCAGGGTGGAAGCTAAAAAGTCCACGAAAATTTGATTTAAAACCTTTATTCGTTCCAACAAAGATATTGTGATTTTGTTGAGGATTTAACCATCTACGACAACAAAATTTCTTTTTTTTTTTAGAATTTACAGCTCTTCTATAAATATATGCAAAGCAAACGATTGATTAAATTGCTTGCTATGATTGTTTGGATGTTTGTAAACGACAGGTAAGTAGTCTGTTTACTATATACTACAATTTATTTGGAAAATAAACATTAACTTCAATTCCTGTCAGTTTGTATTTGTCCAATCAAATCCCAGTATGTATTGAAACTCCGCCTACCTATTGTTTGAAAACATCCAAGCAAACATAGCAAGCAAGTCAATCAAAGTTTTTTTTTTGGCATGCTTTTATAGAAGAGCTGTACTATATAATGCAAGGAAGCGTTTAAGTCTTTCGCCAAAAAATACTATCAATTTCTTTTTGTCCTATGTAAACTTACGTACCATTTCCTTCCATTCATGATCATTAAATTGAACTGTAAAATATTGCTTGGTACCTTCTTAATTCCTTTATGAGTCTTATGTAAACATAATTATGACAATAACTGTTGTGAGAACAAGATTCACTGCACACTTTTAAAGTTCTGCTTCATCAAACATTAAAATGTGAACTTAAGTTTTGAGACTTTTTTAATCTACACGATTGGGATTTTTGTATATGAGAACATGGTTTATCTATTAGTTGAAAATGCGGCTTTGAACTAGCTTTCAGTACCTGCAAGCATTCGTTATTCAATAATGTGTGTCTTTGTGTTATTATTTTATGTAATAAATTGTTGTGTTGGTACACCACTGTAACAATGAAGGAGGAAATGAGGAGGGTTGGTTGGGTGGAAGTGGGGAGGGGTATGCGGAGCGCTAACAAACATGTCTATGCGGCATTGGCTTTGATCATTGTTGAAGCATCAATGTAAGGGGCATTTAAAATATCTTAATAAAACTATTCTTATTTTAGATACTATATATTGTTATCTGATATTGGACGAAAGATGTTGCCCTTTTATGTAATTATTTAATACAAGTTACGATCATTTCAAAACACATATTAAACAGCCAAATGGATGCACAAGAGCTAAAATAGGAGTCATAGATCCTATTGACAACAATTATCTGCCCAATTTTATTGATTTTGTAACATTTGTTTCAAATATGACCAACTTCTTATCCAAAATCACCAGCACCGTATCAGGACCCACCAGCACAATGACAGGACCCACCAGCACAGTATCAGGACATGAATAAATTGAGAAAATGCTAAATGTTAATAAATTGCAATGTTTTTTCACAAAATAGTTTTGTCGCGTGGATTGCGGTATAGAAAGCGGACTCTATGAGCATTTTTGTTTTATTTTTTCAGTTCGAGATTTTCTGAAAATGAGCATTTCTGTGTTACGCTTACTGAAAAAGTTTAGAGGGTCAACTTTTTAATGGTTTACATATGAACCCATAAGAAACAAAATTGAAAAATCTCAACCGTTTTCTTCCATTTTTTATGAGTGAAAACGTCAAAAATCATTATTTTCGTCTTTGTTTACATTTTTTCATTGATCACCAGCACCCGTCAGGACCAAATCACCAGCACAGTACGTTCTCTCGCAGGACAACCATACCCACCGTGAGTAATATATCTGACAGGTTTGTTCTCGTGTACCTTGATGATTTTTACTTCATATATCTTTATTACTTTATGATTTTTAGTGTTAAAGTAAGAAGGGCAGCTTCAAAATACTCATTCTCTTTTATTGTAAAGATTTTTATCTTTTAAAAAAATCAACAATATCTCACTTACATGGTATGAAACATAATCTAAAACTTTGAAATATGCGCTTTAAAATATTTGACCTTTTGATACATTTCCCTTGTAAACGTATATACTATTATTAAAGAATGAAAATGTAGCTATTAAAATTTTAATATGTTGTGCGCATGACAAAAATGTAATTTAATATAATGCCGCGAGACGTACAGGGGAAGAAATGAATAGGTCTCGCGTCAATGATCGCAACAGAGTTAAAGGAGGATATAGTTAACGTATAATAACTAGCAGGACACTGTTCATTTCTGTGTCAACTTTCGTAGTTTAGGTGGAAATTAATCTTTAAAATCTTTCTCCTCAATTGACTTTTGATCTTCTTTGGATATTCTTTGAGTACTTGACTCAGGTAATTATAATACACACTTTACAATTTAATGCTACATAAAAGGTACGTGCTATATTATTTTAAGCTCTAATCATATACAAATCTTTCATATCTAATTGTATGTATATTTAGGTATTCATTCAGGGTACTTAAAACAAAGGAGATGTAGGTTACAAGTCAACAAGGCGGCAACATAAGGACATATACATTACATACACTCAATTTCCAATTATTTTAAAATTCAATTTATGATTTTATTCTGAGTACATTATTACCCATACGTTCATTCTTACATATGTATAGGCCTACATACTAATTCAAATCAGTTTCAAAGTATAAGACATGTTATGGTCATTCCCAATCAAGAAATAAACAATTTGTACACATCACAATTTTTTGATACATAAAATTTTTAATCAAATAGTGTCTTTAAAAATTACATAAATATTAAATCAAAGTTCAATAAAAGTTCAATTTACAATTTGTTTTAATCAATATTTCATATGTGCTCTTAGAGGGAAGACTGGGTAATTTTTATACTGGGTACTTTAGCTTGTTTATCGAGAATGTTGTAAATATTTAAAAATCAAATTTACATGTTTACACTCATTCACTTACAAATCTTTGTATACATAATTTAATCTGGCATACTATATGCGGTCACACAAGGATTTAGGTATTAACGAGAATTAGGAACTTATTAATCATGCTTTTATTTACGATTTTATACTTTGAGTATTACATCATAAATAAATAACGGTATGTTTTATTTTCAATAGAACTTTCTTGAATAACATCTAAGCTAATTTTGACCATATATGGAAAAAGATATACTAAAGATGAGAAAACATCAACATTCCTACCCCATTAATTGACTAACACATACAATTTAATCATGCAACTTCTCTAATACTATGCATTTATGTAGTAATCAAGGATTTGTATAGTAAGATATACAAATCCTTGTAGTAATATATGAATTACTTTTGTAGAAAATTATAAAACCAATAACTGGCTTTTATGACCTTATAAAATGTTTTACAATTTACACCTTGGTATGTACTGTAATAGCAGATGGTACATGAATACATCTGTCACGTAGATACACTACATCAGTTATTCTGGGATGTTTTGGAAATTAATTTTACGATCAGTATTCACAAATATGTAAGTCCCTGTTTATGATTTCTTATAAGTAAAGATACAATGCAACCAGTTTTCGTTCTTTACTGAATGAATTTGCTTTTTACCGTTGTATTTGTTTGTCTTCCTCGTATATTTTAATTTGGAACGGGTGTCATGATTTAGGATTAGAGATTCCAGATAATTACAGAATTGAAATACATAAGAGGTTTAAAATATAAATGTCACACATACCATAGAGGTCTGAGAGCTTTTCTTTATTATCATTTATCAAATATTCAGCTTAAGTTTTTTGTATCAATAAATAAACCTCCTTCTTTTTAAACCTCTTTATATACCTAAAATCTGGAAAAAATATTTGTCATGTTTTACTTTGCTTTATTTATCATTTTAAAAAATCTGAAGTCAAAGACTGTTATTTTCATAGATATTATTTACCTTTTTTTTTTTTTTTTTTAAAGCGAATGGTGAATTATAAACAAATATACTGTCCTAAATATTTGACAATTTTAAGTGACAAGTTCGTGTCAACCCCAGTATGGAACATCGTGTTTTTAAATTCAGAATATTTATAACTAATATACTCACCAAGATACAAAACAATTGAGACGTTTGGCCTTTGGGAGATGATATGTTTGAAGAAAGCAGATTAAAATGTATATATTAGTATTAGCCTCTAGATTAAGACTTACTCATGTTGTAAGCATGTCGTTCCACCCATCTCGTTAGTTTTATTTTAAATAATCTATATTGTCGTAAAGCTTGTGACAAAAAATACAAATTACAACATATATACAACAAATCTTATAACAATCGGTTAATAAGAGTCCCTTGTCCGCAGTTCCAGTGACTGATTTTAAAAGGAACCTCTGAAACTTTATACCTGTTGAAAATTTGTAGGATTGAGTATATACTACATGTAGGTTTGTTTTTGTTACAGACGTAATTATTTCTTACATTTAATTCTGTTTTTGCATAACATATATTTTATAGGTTTGTTTCCTTTTTCTGTTTTTGTCCACTAAATTTGTTAATAGACACGAGAAAGGTCAACATGAAGCAATATACAAAAAAGTAATTTGTAGTTGTATCTGAAAACATGGAGTTAGATATTTATGACACAGAAATAGATTGTGTGTCACTATTTACATACATAAACTTATGTTATGTACCTTAAAATGTTGTACAGTAGTGTTTTGTCTTCCCTTGAACATATTCATGTCTTATATTCATGTCGTTATACATAATACTTTCTGAAAATTAGATATCCATCAAACGTATGTTGGTATGTTTTAAATCAGTAAAATTGTAATGTAAAAAAAGAAGTGTTTTACATGTATTCCATCACATAAAACATGAATGTTTCGAATCCTTCCAAATCTGCGGTTTTTAGTTGTTTTTATTTAAGAGTGCAGTTTTTATGTTAATTTGGTATATGCATCTTCATCAGACAAGAGTTATGGCCCAGTTCCTTCCTCTCCAGAGCAGAGGAGGGGACGGGATCGTTAACCCTGGCTAGTGAAAATGGGTCTATGGAGCCTTAATGATACTAGATATGGATACATGTAGATGTACAGCATCAACGCCTATTTCTTTCAATATATAAGATTATATCCTCTGTAAGTCCACCCCAAGGTCCTTGTTAACTTCCTACTTGTCAGGACAGATTAAAATGCATAACAGTTTTGTTATAGATAGATATCAATGTGATTACATGCTGTTACAATTATAATCGTTTTTAAAATGGGTTTTTTTTTTTAGAAATGGTCACATTTTTGTACACATTGCTCAAAATTGTTCCTTTTTAAAGTCGTTAAATGCTCGTCAGTTATTGAGATCCGCTTGAATCACTGGTGTATAAAGAATGCAATCAGTTTAAAAGCTAAATATTTCAAATTCTTAAACAAGCCATCCTTAATCTATTGTGGCATCTTTTTTATTGCTTTTTGAAAATAATAAAAATGGAGGTTTATCTCGTATAACATATATCTCTTCTGTAATTCTATATCTAAAAAGATACATGTATAAGTAATCCATACCTATCTTATTTATAATTAAATCTTTATTTTAGGTAAACCTTTTCAATTTGTTTAAATACAGTATACTTTCTGTATGTTAATTGAAGAATACAAAAATGCAACAGATCGGTACAAACTATAACTAGTAACTATGGGTTAAAATATTCAAATATCGTAATAACAGTTTAAATTGGTTTCTTTCAATTTGCTTTTAAGAATTAACACATATCATATAATCTTATTGCATAATTTTGAAAGTTTAAGAGGATAAGATCAACATTATCTAATAGTCCCGTATTGAAACACCCCATCAACATCATATTTAATGGAAAAATTACACCCTTTATAAGTTCTAATGGTCGTTGTCCGATAATTTTATTCAGTATTAATACACATTTTGATCAAATCTAAGAGGATATTTTACCAGCAATAGTATATCACAACATTTAGCTTGGAGCACAAGATATAAATCATGGCGAATTAGCCATAGAAATGTGACCTTAGAACGACCCAAATTTACTTAAGTATTCTGCCCGGGGTTCAGTGATTCATTCAATATTTCATTCGTTTATTTGTACTTCTAATTTAGATATGTATAGTCGATGTTTTAATTTGGTCTCCATTGCCATCTCTTAATAAGCACCATGAGGTAATTTTGAAACGACCCTTTATAGCGCACTATGGCGATGATATAATGCATGTATCCAAAAGCTTTTTGGTTTGCTGTCTTCAAATATTCTTGCGCAATAAATGCTTACCACTCTTCCTTCGACCAAATCTTTTTCAACTTTTGATTTTTCGGCTTCATAAAAAAGTGAAGAAGAAATTTTGCACCATTAGATGCGTATTTTGTTCTTCAAATGACTAGAACCAAAAATAAAATGTTAATATATATATATAATAATATGTATTTGCCTGTCCCAAGTCAGGAGCCTGTAATTCAGTGGTTGTCGTTTGTTTATGTGTTACATATTTGTTTTTCGTTCATTTTTTTTATATAAATAAGGCCGTTAGTTTTCTCGTTTGAATTGTTTTACATCTTATCGGTGCCTTTTATAGCTGACTATGTGGTATGGGCTTTGCTCATTGTTGAAGGCCGTACGGTGACCTATAGTTGTTAATGTCTGTGTCATTTTGGTCTCTTGTAGACAGTTGTTTCATTGGCAATCATACCACATCTTCTTTTTTTATATAATAGATATACTTGATTATCTTTTCAGTAATCAGTTCAAATGAACCAACACAAATAGTTTTTCACGGAACTACAATCTGTCGATACATATAGTTTGACATTGCACAAGGTCATGTTTTTCTCCGACTGTTAATGACGTCTTTACACTAAATCCATTGCATGTTGGATGTGTACTGACTGATATTTTAGTCTTAGATACATTGATGTATTTGTGTTTTTTTGGTATTGTATTATCTTAAACTGTCATAAAAGTTTTGCATACCAACCTTATTTGATACATGATTTTTTTTATCGACTTTGAAGTAGCTGTCAGTAACTTCGAGTTCTCTCAGATCTGTACCTAGTATCTTTCTGTTGGGGGAATGTATAACTACACGTCCACACTGTTTTTGTTAGATGTATTTCTATTTGTATTCATCCGATGAGTTGTAAAAACCTTTTTCAACTGATTTTTATAGTTTTTTCTTATGTTGTACTGTTACACCTCTGTCCCAGGTTAGAAGAGACAGCGCTCACAATTATGTATAACACTGCGACATTCTTTCAGTGCCTTGGCCAAGTCAAGAACCTGTAGATCAGTGGTTGTCGTTGGCTCATGCCTGTTATGTTTGTTTTTCGTTAATTGTGTTGTTATAAATTAAACCGTTAGTTTTTTCCCAGTGAATTGTTTTTTATTTATCATGTCAGGACCTTTTATAGCCAACCGTACTGTATCGGGTTTCTCATAGTTGAAGGCCGTACGGTTGCCTATGAGGCCTTTAACTGCTCACTGGATTCATGTGTTGTCTCATTGGTAATCATACCACATCTCCTTATTTTTATAACATTGTGAAATAACATTTACAGTGAAGAATTTGACCATATTTTTTTCATGTTTAGTCCCTCCCACCACTTGTGATTATGAACAATAAATGTCTAACAAGAGATTACATCAATCTGTTTATCAGATATTGATTGCATATTGACAAAAGAATGTCCTACTATTATAACATGTATAATGAATAGAAGATCGATCAAAAATTCGTCAGGAGAAAACGTGTTTAGTGCTATGGAATTTATATGGTAATATGTTTTACAAATTCACTTCAATTGGGTGTACCTGGATTTTTTTTTTCAAATACATGTTTGTTGAAATTGTTGATTAAGTTTTGTGCGAATTTTACCTATTCACTTCCTATTTATATACGCAGTTTATGGACTATTTGTAATTTGTCAGTTTTATAAAATTGATTGGAACAAGATTTTATACCCTGTTATTACTTGGGACATTGGTGATTTAACCTAAGGTGATAAGTATATGTGACGTCTAAGGTGGACATGATTGTGTTAATATTAAATGTTTACATTTGAGTTTTAATGGAAAAATGTGCGACACAATCAAATCCATAACTTAAAAGATTTGTATCATGTAAACATTTTCAAATAAGCTTTCTGTACAAGGATTACTCATTTGGATAGGACACTATTTTTTTCAAATAAGGTTGGTAATCAAAAATTTTATGACAGGTATAGATGATATATTACCAAAACACAGATCTGTAATATAATACACAAACGAGACAGGCCTAGTGCAAGGTAGGTGTACTGACAAACCGTGGGGCAAGAAACTATTAAACCTAAACGAGATGCATATAAATATAATCGGCAACGTTAACACGTGCGGTTATTTTTTATATACTATAGTAGATGACATTAATTACACTTTCTATTTATCTGTTCTAATTTAAACTATCTTCCGTGTATAACTGGAAGTTTATGATTACATGGCCTGAATTCCAAACATAAAAAAACTTTTTCGTCACAAATATTCATATAATTGTCAAAAAAAAAAATTATTCTTAACATGATAATTTAAGTCTTTCGAGCATTTCTGACAGTCTCAAGCAAGAACGAAGCCAATATGATAAAACAAATCGGAATGGGTCAAGATGGTCAAAAAGTTTTGAAGCACTGTTGTGACACAATGACCTGATTACGATTTATAATGTAATAAGATACACATACAATGCTTTAGGGGAAAGGTAAACGAGCTTTATGATTTATTGTCTTATTACAAACTTATGGACTCTTGTCATATTTGCCGACAATATCATATTTAGTGTCATTTACATTTTAAATTTAAAGACATTACCATGGATCAATTTTTTGAGTTTCAAAGCCTGTCTTTTCGAAAACCGGAAGCTACATGATAGTGTGGTTTAAATAATCACGATATTCAAACACGCCCTGTATTTTGAACAGACTGACATACACCACATGTATTTTTTTAAAATAAAAACTGCGTAAACAAATTCCTCAATTAATTTTTATGAGTTGAAACTATTTTTGCTTTTATATGTTTTTTTTTTTTAAGTTGTAACTGAGTCATTAGGCTTTTCACCGTTTATAATATGTCTCTCTATATATATTGTTGTTTCTATTTTCAGTTGATCCAGTATGGTAAACCGTGAAGAATTGATAGCAATAGTTGGAGGTTCACTTGCAGGACTAGTTGTCTTAATGGTTACCATTGCTATTTGTATATATTGCTGCTGTGGGTATGTAGATAAAATTAAATTAAAGGTTCTTGTACTTTAAAGCGATTTAACTTGCAGTTCTGAAATCGTTAAATATTTGAATTTTAAAAGCACGGGTGTATGGAGAAATAACGGTTACAATTAGGCAATAGTTAACAAAAATCTCCTTGAAAAGGTAAACAAGGAAGGAGATTCACTTGTTGTCGAGTATCGAGTTGCGAGTTAAGAAAATCGAGTTGCAAGTTAAGAAAGTCGAGTTGCGAGTTACGAAAGTCGAGTTGCGAGTTGAAAAAGTCGAGTTGCGAGTTGAAAAAGTCGAGTTGCGAGTTACGAAAGTCGAGTTGCGAGTTACAAAAGTCGAGTTGCGAGTTACGAAAGTCGAGTTGCGAGTTACAAAAGTCGAGTTGCGAGTTACAAAAGTCGAGTTGCGAGTTAAGAAAGTCGAGTTGCGAGTTACGAAAGTCGAGTTGCGAGTTACGAAAGTCGAGTTGCGAGTTACAAAAGTCGAGTTGCGAGTTAAGAAAGTCGAGTTGCGAGTTACAAAAGTCGAGTTGCGAGTTAAGAAAGTCGAGTTGCGAGTTACAAAAGTCGAGTTGCGAGTTAAGAATTGAAGGTTGAGTTGAGAGTTACAAAAGTCGAATTGAGTAAAAATGTGGAAACTAAAATATTTAAATTTTTTGGTGTAACTGTATAACATTTTGGAATGATGATTGCTTATAGAATTGTACATAGTGTTGTTGATTATTTTTGTGGTTTGGACTTTCTCTGAGTCTCTTGTAAAAATAAAATGGACTTGATAATAACTACGTATAGTATTTTCTGAAGAAGCAGATAGCCTTTTGAAATACAGCAGATGGCTTGCAGTTTAATTATTTTTAAATTTCATACATAGCACCATCGTATTAAACGTAAAGAAGATAGCAACTAAACTATAGTACATATATGTAAAACACCCCTTCTGCAGATTTTGTTTAAAGTCGGCTTTTTGGGGCAGCTACAGAGCCGGGCAATACCGAATCGTTAGGTACCGCAACATTTATTGTTTGTCAGTGACACTCAAAATTGAGGATATTAAAATTATATATGTCTTATACATTGGCTAGAGATGAAGGGGAAATGATGGGCGTGAAAAAAAAACAGTTTAAACCCGCTGCATTTTTGTGTATGACCTATGTCAGGAACCTTTAGCCTTTGTTGCTCTTGTATATGTTTTAATTTTGGTTCATCTTTATATTTAGCAGCATAGAATGGCGTCTATATTCTTGATCTATCTAATATTGTGTTTCGGGGCCTGCTCAGGGCTCCCTCTAGGTGTGTGATTTTTCGCTGTGTTGTAGACCCAATGACCTTTGGTTGAATTGTATATTTTGATTTGGTTGCTGTCTCCTTGACTCATTCCCCGTTTTTATTCTTTATTTTTTAAATGTAGCTGTCAAAGATACTAAAAACTGTAAAAACTACATATGCGCCATTTTACAGGTAAGATTTAATTGGAAAGTATAAAATGATTATTGCTACATCGTGATTTCATAAGTATTTTTTTTAAAGTATTGGGTAACTTATTAAACTGAGTCACTTAGGTTTAAACTTGAGTTATATAGTGTTCTCATGTTTGATATTGTCAATTATAAGTTACTTTTTAACTTAATTAAAACCGGCAAAATAGCAAAACTCTATATAAATCGCTATTCTGCTGGAGCTGGTAAAATAGCCCCGAAGGGAGTCGACAAAACAGCCACTGCCATATTTTATACGTTGAAACGAAATATTATTCTAAATAAGACACACACATTTAATTCAAGACAGGACCTGAACTATAAAATCATTACAATTATCATTGTTAAGTAACATATATTCATTTACATTTCTTTTAACATCCAGACTTGTAATAATATACAAATGTAGATCCCTAAATATTTATGTACAGACACATTCTCAAATATACATAACAAAACAAATTTTGTCTCATTTGAAAGATATGAAAAATTAGCAAAAATACTGAAAAATATCTCCTTGAAAAACATCTCCCTACAGATCATCTTTGTACATGCTGGACAACTTGTAATGAAATGTTGTTCATCTTCAACTACATTTCTTACAAACCCTTTAAAATGGTATCTTGCTATCTACAAAGTTTTATATCTTGTCTCTTTCTATTTTGAGATCGTGGGCACTGATTCTGATTTTACATATGACGGCACTTCATCAAAAAATTATTTAAAGATTCATGTAGATACATTTCTTTAGAAAAACAAGTTTTTAATTTGAAATAAAAATCTAATTTACTACTCTTTATATCTATTCTTTTTGTGTTCCAAAATTTTACCAAACAATAACAAAGTTTTTGCTTAACTGACTTGATAACAAAGTCAAGCTTTACTTCCAAATTATGAATATTTCAGCTTTTTGAAAAAAATAATGTATGTGTATGGATGAATTAAAGCATTCAATATTATTAGTGAACATGTTTTTGTTACACATAAAGGTATCATATAGTAAACCATCTTTCATATTGTTTTTTTTTTTAAATTCTAAACCGATATTTCATAATTGATAATACAACTGAAAAATATAAAGGGAATAAATCAAGCTCTCCTAGCACAGCTATAAAGTTAGAACTCGGACTATTTGTTTAACCTAATATATTTCATATATTTTAAATTGGATTCATCTAAAAAATTGTTCATATGTAAAGGTGCTGTAATAAATATTCACTTTCTTTCTGGCATGCTGCAGAGATAGTTTTGAACATTCCTGTAATTTCACTGCCATTCATTAAAATAGGTTTTATTGTATGGTCATATATATATATATGTTATAGAGTAAAATTACTTGGATTGTAAGATGATGAAGTTCGCAATTTGAATATAGCTTATAGTGATTTTTTGTATAACTCTCCCTTTCCATGCTTAAAAAGTCAATATCTATAATACTAAAATAACTAGGTCCAATTTATCAGCCGTCATCGGGTAAACACCACAAATCAAAGAATTTAACTTTATAATTAGTTAATATAGGACAATGGTGTAGATTGAAAATTACACCACTCCAGATCCTTTTGTTTTCCACATATAATTAATATTGCCAATAATTATCAAGTTCCGGGTCGAATCCGATACCGATAACAATAGTATATTCACCTGTTACCAATTACCTTATCTGTACGTTCCGCATCTGACAGGCGCACCACCAAACGGTGTATTTAGGATTTTGTTATATACACGGGTCATAATCACAGGGTTGACACTACCCTAAATTCAATCATTGTCAAATTGTTCCCTATTGTAGTATTTTGATCAGTACGACTGTCTACGATAATAATACGAATACCAAAAAAGCTGGACTTAAAATAAGGCGCATAGGTACAGTTTTCAATTTGTTAGCGAGCATGACGTAAAACAGCGATTCTACTGCAACAACGTTTGTAACGTTCATTTTGATTGGATAACGTCACTTTCTTACATGACATCAATTGACAATTGATGCTATGGGACGCACGCGCAAGCGCAGACGGCATGTGACAGATTTTAAATACATGTTTTAACGTTGTTTTCTGTCAGTTTCATTAGAATGGAGATAACAATATTGTATTTTAAGCTCCGACGGCATCAATTTGGGATTTGATGGTCGCAAATACCCGTTTACTGTCTCCGCTAACGACCATCAAATCCCCAATTGATGCCGTCGGAGCTTAAAATACAATACAGTTATCTCCTAAATCAAAGAATTCAACTTTATTAATAACTAACATAGGACAATGCTGTTGATTTAAAAATACTCCATTCCAGGACCTTTTGTTTTCCAAATAATCAGTATTACCAATAATTGATAAGTTCCAGGTCGACGGGTTCAAACAGAAAGATTTGAAAGCAGAGAAAACTGTGTATTCTTATAATCAGCATGACTTTATCAAATGACAATACCAATATTAAAATAGGGCTTACGCATAGTTATATACTTTACGTCAGTCACGGACCTGCGATATCACGGGTGTGTTCTAGTACATTTTAAACCTAGATGCTTATAATTGTAAACACACATTCTATTATATCTTTTTCGCAATACAAATATTCTTTTAAAAGTTTTCCAAGTTTGTTAAACATATTAACTTTGGTTTTAGACAGATTGACCTCTAAACACCATGTTACAGTACAGGATAAACTATAAAGTCGTTTTTGAAAGACTTGCCTTGGAACTAGACAAAAAATAACAAGATCCTCTGCATACATGAGGCAGTCAATTCTGCGGTCATTTATATCAACAGCATCTGGGGTTTCATTAAATGCATCCGGTAAAATTCATTTATAAAAATATTGAAAAGGTTGGGATTCAAAATATCCCCTTAGTTTACTCCAATTTGGGAATAAAAATTGGAAGTAAGCACATTGTCTATTTTAGCACATAATTCACTTTTATTGTACATATCTCTCACGATTGCATGGAAATTACTACCTATGTTTGGCGGCAAAAACACACGTTTTTCAAAACGATGGATGGAATAATGAAAACGGAAAAGATCGATCTTCAATCGGTCTTAAAAAAGTCTACTTCCAGATATCGATGTAGTTTTAAAAAGATCAATCTTATTTGAATCGATCTTTTTTCAAGTGTAAATGCTTAGATCGATCGCTTTGTTCAGGTGAATGTTATATTCAGATATGAAAATAAATCTGCGCATGTTCGGCGTGTTTAAAAAAGATGGATGGAATACGAAAAATAAACATAGATTCGGCTTTTTTTTTTATTATCTTCTAAATCAATAAGTTCTATTTGTTTGCTGCAAATCCTCATCTTCAAACGCATTGGCCGTTCGTTATTTAGCGATAGTCTACACACATATCTTTGTTTAATGACTTGTGATGTATGATCCAAAATAATGATTAATAAGTCCATTCGAAATTCCAATGAGCAAACTATTTTCTCAATGATTTTGCAATGTGTTATAGTTCGCGCGAGATGCAGAATTTCCTTTACTATTCTATTTTTAGGATTATTTGTTTGCGAAAGGTAATTTATGGTCAGATCGGTTCTTTTTATGTTGTAGTGTAAACGCATTGGATTAAATAAGGTCAATCTCGTCCATAAAGGATACATTTTTTTTTAAATGCTTCCAGAACTTAACTTTTATTAGACTCTTTTAAATAAGTATCACATAACTGTTTCAAATCCTACAATCACGGGAATAACTAAGTTCGAGTACATGCATGTTTTGTTTATCAAATGTGAATCAGACCTGAAAATTCGGTGTAAACAATATTTTTGTAACTCGCAACTCGACTTTCTTAACTCGCAACTCGACTTTTGTAACTCGCAACTCGACTTTCCTAACTCGCAACTCGACTTTTGTAACTAATAATAATAATAATAATAATATCTTTATTTAGAGAGAGTAACTCATTTGGATTACACCAATTTTCAATAAGGCTCTCTTAATACAATAATAATTACATTACAAATAAACAATGCATCAATAATAATGGTAAATAAAGATTATGTACAATTTAAAATACAATAAACAATTATGATATGGCATTACAGTAAAAATATGATGGTAATGTTAAAAGTACATAGATTTGTATTTATGTTTAAATTCGGATACTGTATTTGATTTTTTTATTGAATTAGGAAGAGCATTCCACACTTTTGGTCCATTGTACGAGAAACTAGACTTATACAACTCTGTATTTGGTTTTGGAATAATAAAATTATCTGAGGATGAAAATCTCGTATTATATTTTTGGTTTGCAGAAGCTGATACAATAAGACTGGACATATATTCTGGAGCTAAGCCATGTTTTGCCTTATACATTAGTAATGATTTGTGATAAAGTATTCTTTGTGTGATTGGCACAATGTTACATTCGTGAAATAATTCTCTTGAAGGTTTGGTGTAATCATGTTCGTCTAAAATTATTCTTGCTGCCCTTTTTTGCAGTTTTAGTAAACTATCTAATAGAAAGTTATTACAGTTTCCCCATATTGAACAACAATAATCTAAGTGAGGTAAAACGTAAGCGTTATAGTACATTTGTCTAGCTTTATGATTTAGATATTTCTTTATCCTTTTTAGTAAAGCTAAAGAAGAGTTAACTTTTTTGATTATATAATCGATATGAGAAGACCAAGATAGAGATGCATCAATAAAAACACCTAGAAATTTTTCACATGTACTTTCTATAATTTGTTGTCCATTTAAAGCAAGATTAATGTTTTCATTTGATGTAACGGAAAGCTTTTGTTTAGATCCAATGCATATAGCTTTCGTTTTAGATACATTTACAGCCATTTTATTGTCTTCACACCAGCGAAAAATATCTTGTAAAACCGTATTCAGTTTTTGACTGATGCAACTTTTGTTTTGTCCAATGACTGATATGGTGCTATCATCAGCAAATAAATCGGTGTTATGATTAGGATTAGACAAAGGAAGATCATTAATAAAAATTAAAAACAACACCGGTCCCAATACGGATCCTTGAGGTACACCCGTTTTTTGTTTTTGTACGTCTGAAAATGTATTTGAAATAGATACTTTCTGATATCTGTCAGCCAAATATGATGTAAACCAACGTAATGAAGTATAAGCTAATTTGTATTTGTTTAATTTTTGAATAAGCAGTTCATGATTGAGAAGATCAAAGGCTTTTGCTAGATCTAGAAATACTGCTCCAACAAGATCGCCATCATCAATGGCTTTAAGCCATTTATCTATTAAAGCTGTTAAAGCAGTTTGACAAGAATGGTTTGCACGAAAGCCTGACTGCATTCTATACAATAACTTGTATTTATTAAGATATTTTACTAAGTGTGTTTTCACATGTTTTTCAAGGATTTTAGAAATGAGTGGTAAGATTGCAATTGGTCTATAATTAAAAACATCCTGTTTTGAGCCTTTGTTCTTATAAACTGGTATGACTTTTGCCAGTTTAAATGAGGATGGAAAAATACATGTTTTGATACTCAAATTAAAAATATGACAAAGTGGTAGTGAAATAGCATGAGAAGACATCTTTAAAAATTTTGCACTTATGGTATCAAGGCCTGTTGCTTTTGATTCATCTAGTGCTTTTAGTTGTAAACACACAAAATCATAACTCATAAGTGGTATAGAAAAATACACGTCATCTGGTACATGACCCGATATAAAATCACCAAGTTTGTTAAAACAACTACTAGAATTGTAGATGTTTTGATCTATATTAAGATTATCTGTGATATTTGTGAAATAAGCATTAAAAACATCAGCAATGCCTTTTGGTTCTAAAATTTCCTTTTTGTTACAATCACTTATGATTTTTATACTGGTATGATTGTCGGTACCGCTGACAGTATGTAGGTGCTTCCATAATTTACTGCTGTTGTTCTTTTTTTGTTCTATGATATTGGTATAATAATTTTGTTTAGAGTTTTCGATGAGATATTTGACTTTATTTCTCCAAAGTCTATAACTATACATATCTTTTTTCTTATGATAAAAATCACGTTTTCTCATGCTATCTAGAATTTCATCATTCATCCACTCATTTTGATACAAACGTTTTACTCTCTTTTTAATGAGTGGAGCATGATGATTTAATACTTTAGTAAAAATATTCAAAAAAGACAACAGTGCTTCTTCGGGGTCATCAATTTCTAATACACAATTAAATGAACACTGTGATATGTCATTGACAAAATCATTTTCATTAAAATGTTTAGTAGATCTGAACGTAATATATTCATGAATTTTCTTTTTCGATTTTAACCCTCTTTTGTGAGAAATGCATACTGGATAATGGTCACTGATAGAATACTTCGGAACAGATATAAAATGAATATTATGTGGTTCATTGCTATAAATATGGTCTACCAAAGAGGAAGATGTTTGTGTGACTCGAGTAGGAACTGAGACTATTTGAGACAAGTTAAAAATGTTTTTTAAATGTGACCATTTAGCTGGAATCTTTCTCGACGACAAATTAATATTAAAGTCACCCAAAATAATCATTTCCTTATCTTCAATATCGACATTTGTTAACATTAATTCAAATTTTGTAACCCACTCTGCATTACTTTTTGGTGGTCTATAAATGTTACCAATTAATATAGGTTTTTGATGAACAAAAATAATTTCGATCCACATTGATTCTATATCATCATTTTCCAAATCATGTCGTCTTATTGTGGTTAACATGTTAGAAATATAAATTAAAAACCCACCGCCAGATTTTCTAATTCTGTCTTTTCTGTTTGTATCATAACCCTTAATATCTATTTCTATGTACTCGCAACTCGACTTTTGTAACTCGCAACTCGACTTTCTTAACTCGCAACTCGACTTTCTTAACTCGCAACTCGACTTTTATAACTCGCAACTCGACTTTCTTAACTCGCAACTTGCAACTCGACGATAAGAAACCCTCACAAGGAAGCATCCCGTGACTTCGTGTGAGATGTGAGAAAACGTGAGGTCTTTAGTTCATAGTCTTGTATGAATATCCAGTGACTGTTTTCACGAAGATCAATCCAAGTGTTGTTCCAAGTATTTGATGGATTATAAGAGTGGGTGAACAGGGGAAAGGAAAAGGGAAAATGGAAATGAGAAAACCGAAGTTGGGAGGAAGGAGGAGGGAAGTGGAAGTCGGGCGGGAATAAGGGGGAGAGTTGTGGAAAGGATAATCTGAGGAAACACATTTGACCGATTTTCGTCTGGTAGTTAGGGGAAGGGGAGTGGGAGAAGGGCGCGCAAATTGAGAGTATAGATAGGGATAAAAGTGGGTGGGAGTTTGGGTAGTGAAGTAGGAATAAGGGACCTCCTGGCCACCCCTCTTCGTAATGATATCATAGGATTGTTGTCTTATCCGCATATTCCTTTAACGTGTAGTCTATAGTAACGCAAGTAATGAAACCCTATAGTTTAATGATTACACTTATATAATAAACTGTACAAATTTGTTGTTGTCTGGGCTTTACAACAAGTAAACACTACATAATCATTCATGTAATAACGAATAGGTAGATATTTAAAATATTTGTGGGTCAATCGATCGGTGTAAAATATTTGCTTTTGTAAGACACACAAGTTATTACAATAGCAGTTTATTGAATGTTCAAAACAGACAATACCGTGTCGGCTCACATATCTCTTAGTCAGAAAAAAACACATTGTATACACACCAAAACAATTCGTGACACTTCATGGGTATATGTATACTATATGTATACCTCAGTCATCTGAAAAGATTTATTACTCATGTATATATTTTATTAAACCCTATATATAGCTAGGTATATATATATTTTTTATCGAAAACATTTCACATAGAAGAACTATCCCCTCCAGTGGTGTAGGGTTATTCACGACTTAAACGGTTTAAAAGATATGGGAAAATCATTAGAAAATTGGTGTGAAGTAGTAGAGAATTGATAAGAAGTAGTGGATTCGTAAACGATAATCAACGAGCGACTTTAGTCGCGAGTTGATTATCGTTTTCGAATCCACTACTTCTTATCAATTCTCTAGCTTAACCCATTTCTAGTAAAACGACTATCTGTTTCATGATCTGACAATGAATCAACGGAATTTCATGAACATAATTTCGTATTTTGTCTTTTTTATTCTCTGATAGCTGGAAATGATTAGATCCACACGGTTCACATTTTTATATAACTTAATATAAGTTAAATTTAACTTAAATGTGTTGTTATCTTCCCTTATTATTACCAGATTTTATATTTGTGAATAATTATTTCATTCTATGTTTAAGCATTACAAATTATCTATATTGATTAGATTTTAGTATTTATAATTCATTCAAAAAGACATATAATTAATATACGTAATTTTTTAAATCTTTTTTTGAAAGTTAAAAAAATTTGACTACCAACATTTAGAAACCTTTAATATTTACATAAATAGTTTTTAGCAACCGAATGAGGAGTTAATGTCGTCAATATCTCCCAATTGATTAGGTTTACAACACACAATAAAAATGACTTAAACATTTTAAATTTTATTGAAGTGAAAATGTCACAGTAACATCACTTCTCTAGAAACCAGTTGATGATAAGATAGATACAAGTGATTAGTCTTATTTAAAAAATTATATATAAATTTTGTGTAAAATGGTTCCCTTTCATTATCTTTTGATTATTGTAACATTATTTCATTTGGCATCCATCGACAATCAGTTAATGAACTAGTATTATTTGTGGTACTCATTCTGAAACCCAAGCAGACTTGCTCTTATTACAAATGTACAATATATAAGGTATTCAATTTTGCAGAGTATCATGTAAGCTGTTCATAGCCGTGATCGTCTAGTCGTTGACATGGTAAAAAAAAATTGTGATATCAACAGTGCCAAGTTCAAGCCTAGTATCCTGAATGATTTTTTTTGCAATATTTTTCTCTTCTAAAAAGTAAAATCACAAAAATACTGAACTCAGAGAAATCAATTCGGAAAGTCCATAATATTGTTTTTAATCTTAGGGGTATCTTTATTTCATTTTTACTATAAAGTTGACGATTTTGTATCTAGTTTTGCCGCCAAAGAAGTAGTTTTATAGTCAAAGCTTATCACTCTTTATTAAAATTAGAGTCAGTAAGATGTTGATTTATATAATCAAACAAAGAAAAACTAAGTGATCATGGTATGATATCATTTTAATACTAAAACCAAAATTAAGCATTTGCCATGATCAAAAGGGAAAGGCCTTGTACATTAAAAGTCATAAGTGTAATGTGTACATGGATGTTTATTTTATTAAGGAATTGTACTAATAAGTAATATTTACAATTCATTGATTTAAAAATCACCTGTGTAGATATTTTATTAGATAACACAAAGACTGAAATTCAGTATATTGACATGCATTGACAGATATACGATATAAGAGTGATATTTAATTATTAATTTATATCGGCACTCGTGGTCTGGTGGTATCATGCATAGACTACAGACTTTACTGACGAAAATACGCGCGAGTTCGAATCTTTCATTAGTCACTCGTTTTTGAGAATATCACATGTCGTAAGTTAAAAGTTTAAAGTTATGATATAAGTTATCTTAAGTTAACATGGTGGCCAGTGGATTCTTGAAAAATAATCCACTGTTAGAACAATAGACTGACGTCAGAGAAATGGGTTAACGAGTACATGATCAATGAATTTTAGAACACAATGAAGAATTTGATGATTTTAATATATTTCTATAACATTTTAACCTTTCACGTACATTCTATTAATCTGAAGTACATTCATTCATTACATTTTTTTCAAAACCTTTATGATTTATTTTTTTTTGCATTTTATTTTGATTTTTTTGTGGGGTATTATGATCTATTATATCAGAAAAAAATCTGTGAAGTCACACATTCAATGTAATTTAACGTTATTCCTTGGCCTATAGATAAGAAACTTTTCCTGGTATGGGTGGGGTTCTGTTTCGTTTAACTTCGTCTGTCAAATCAAATTTCTTTGTGTTGGTAATTGTGTGAATAGCAGTTAAAAATCTAATTATATAAGTTATTTACTTCAATATAATTTAATAGTCAATTTTAACTTTATTAGGTTAGTTTAGATTCGGCCTTCCATCCATACTGTGAATTTTATTTTAATGGGGTTTCAACAATAGCATTCATAAGGAATTCAGACATTAAACAAAATGTAGAGATGCTAAAATCAACCCTAATACACCTGTTTATATGAAATACATGTATTTGTTTTTCCGCGAATGTTTAAAGAAAAAAACCACTATTTCTCACTCTAATACTAGGAAGTCCTACCTTTATATGAAATACTATACCATGAGGGTTTTACTTCAATGTATTATTTTTCAAGTGACGTTGGAATTACATACATTTTTTATAGTCAGCGAATACTCAGATCATCTGGTTGAGACTAACTAAAGGACCTTTGTTTATTCTTCCCCAAACGGAAAAAAAACATTCAGAATTGTAATGCACGTTGTCTGCGTTGTCTGCTCTTTTAAGATGGAACACATATTGTAGCTTTTTGATTTTTATTAGGGGGGTGCAAAGTAAAATAAGAATAATTATATGCATGTGGTATCAAATGAAATGTTGTTGATGTAAGCTGCAAAATCCGTATCATTATTTCCTTTTGAACTAGCACCATATTTTTGGAATATGGGTCACAATCAGTATAATGTAGTTGCCAGATTAGCAAAACAAATCCTTACAGACTCTAGTTTCCTCAGTTTGCAATCTTATAATTTACACTGACATTTATGTGATAAAATACACGGTCACCAGTCCTTAGTTTATCAAGCCTTCCTTCATTAATGTATAAATTTTATGTGGATGCTATTTTTTTTTTTATAGAAGTGACCTATTTTTTGGACAATTTGTAGTCTCTTTTTTATATTCATGATCATCCATTAGGAAGTCAGAAACACCATGATTTGTTAATTTCTATAGTGATCGATCTAGAATGACAAAGCGAAATATACTACAATTCATATTTAAGCTCTGATAATATTACAATATTGTTTTACAATAACTAATGTTGCAAGTCACGTAATGTTGAAATCAATCTCGACTTTTTTGTCAGGACATCTATTCTATATTTCATCTGTATATTTTGACTATACTTCACAATCAATATTTTGGATGAATAATTCAATATACTTAAATTGTTTACGACTTCTATACTTTAACATGC
The DNA here is from genome assembly GCF_965363235.1 of Mytilus galloprovincialis. Classification (NCBI taxonomy): domain Eukaryota; kingdom Metazoa; phylum Mollusca; class Bivalvia; order Mytilida; family Mytilidae; genus Mytilus; species Mytilus galloprovincialis. The sequence continues at coordinate 69,307,977 of NC_134846.1, forward strand.
TCTATCTGATGTTTTTGTGTGTACTTTCCTTCATGACACAAAAGCAATATAATTATATTACTGGTAACCATAAGCTGTCAAATAAAGATAATGTAAAACTTGAGTAACTATAATGCAGATTTTACTGCAGATGCATAAAAGCTTGAAATCAACACCAAAATGGCGTCTAGCTTAACAACGACCCCTTGTAAAAAATGACATAATTAGTCTCCTTTTAAATAAAGTATAAACAGACTCAGTCTTATTTTACACACACGTTTATATATGTTAATAAAATTGTTCGTATTTTGCAACCTTTTCAATCTGTTTTATTTTCGTAAAATTATGAACAATTGTGTTCAGAGAGCCTCTGGCTTTCATCATATTGTAAACATTTTTAACTTTTTATGTAAATTTGCTGAAGACAAATTGGTATATGTTGGATAGATTATTCACGATTATGAATGGCCACGAATTGTTTTGTCAGGATCTGTCATGTTAAATTACTAAACTAAGCATTAATATTTATATAAATGTAGATTGATTAAACTATATGAAAATTTAACCAATTTGTTTAAATGGTTTACACGAATGAATGTCATTATCATAAAAACAAAAGAGACATCTCAATGATCCTCAATGTATACTATGTATAATTTTGGTTTACCAATACCCTTCTTTGGAATTCAAATCGTTACATATGTAAATGAAAGATATCTTAGTCCATATTGGAAGTAAGTGGCATACAGAGTGTAGTTTGATTTGAGATAGAAATAGAATTGACTTTGCAGTATAAATCAAGGATTTGTATAGTCTTGCAGCAAATAAATGCTTTTCGCATTGATAAATATAAACTATTAAATGAGTAGGGCCAATTTCACTGTGTTTGTTTCACTCACACGTCAAAAATCTAAAAATTGTCAAATTATTCTTTAAATTGAACATTATAGAGAGCATATATCATAACATTATTTAGCCCTTCATGTTGCTGTTCAAGGCTTTTTGATACAAATCTCTCAAATTTCGGTCTTTGGCATTCTTCGGGAGTTTTTGATTTGATGACTAGTTTTGGAATAAGTCAAGATAATGTTAGAACCACCAGGTACACATAATTTGCTGGGATACTTCGAGTTTTAGTAAAGATAGAAAGACTTTTTAAAAATGACCAGGGTTTGAAATAAATTCAGGGGAAATTGCCCCTATACTCCTTAAAAAAACTCCATTTAGTAAAAACTTGTAATTTGTTATCGTTGCTGTCAGTGTTCTAAGCTGCTTGTCGCATCAGCAGTTAGTGTTGAGCATGAAAAAGGACAACCTCTTTGACTGTCCTATATTAACACTATGGCATTATAACATTTTCCAAATTGCCTTGTCCATTCTGGTTTGTGTGCCACGTTAAATAAATTTGAACAACTAATGTCTAACAATGTGGTCTCCGACTGTGGCTGTGATTAAAACAAATATAGTTAGTTTATTCTTCGAGTATGAAATCAAATATGTCAGGTATAGCCGAGGTTTATATTGGAATACCAGTTAGGTTTTCGTCACCAAATGAAAGTAAATAGATATAGGAAGATGTGGTGTGAGTGCCAATGAGACAACTCTCCATCCAAATAACAATTTATAAAAGTAAACCATTATAGGTCAATGTACGGCCTTCAACACGGAGCCTTGGCTCACACCGAACAGCAAGCTACACATGTATAAAGGGCCCCAAAATTACTAGTGTAAAACCATTCAAACGGAAAAATCAACAGTCTTATCTATATAAAAAAAACAAACGAGAAACACTTATAAATTACATAAACAAACGTCAACTATACTGTACATCAGAAAGTAAAGACTGTATACTAGAATTCTTGTTTGAAAGAAGAAGAGATTTAATTTATCAAGTAACTTTTTTTTATGGAATTTAGAAAATTATCACTTATAATCATCCTACTTTAAGATTGATCACTGAATACCCGCAGTTATTGTATGAAGCTTTCTCCGTGCATATAGTATTTCTTATATTATAAGACTTATTTAAGTATGCAAACTGCAGTAGATAATAAAATGATAAAAAGTTATGACTTTAGTTGCCAGTTGAAAAACACCAGAATACATGAAACAAAACAGAAGTTTAGAATGAACCAAGTTCAGTTTCTTTATGTTTTCTTTTCAGACGGAAAAAAGAACCAAAGAAAAATAATAATAGACGTTTTCAACCTCTTCAATCGGGAAACGATTCTAGTAAACATAGCACTTTAAATGGCGTAGATCCACGGGTGGATCCGAGAAATGCTGAAAACAGACTTCCGAAAGTAGGAAGTAACGGATTATGGATGGGAGGAACTCCAAGTATGTATGCTGGTCCACCTCAAGCCAACTATCACTATGGGGATAGAGATAGAGACAGAGAGAGGGATCGACACGGGAAAAGAAGTTCTTCTCTGCAGAGAACAACGTCGGAGGAACGACTTCATCAGAGTAAGTTGTCGTGTCATGTCGTTTTTGGGCAGGATATGCTTTTAAGTGTTTCGTGCAATGACTTGAAAAATTAAAGATAGGTTTTAATTGAAGATTGTAAGAAGCTTATTAAGTCATCATAATCGTATTACGGATTTACTTTTATACTATCTAAAAAATAATAGTGTTTATCGTATTAACAGATATACTTAATATAGGTTTTGTCTAGTTATCTTTTAATTAAGTTAAAAGTAGTACTGAAGATATTTATATATATGTGAACGGATATAAAGATAGTCTTTTTGTAATCTGATCTAAAGAAATCATAAAGATATTTATAAAAAAAAAATGTTATTTGCAAATTTCTAAGAATGCATTTTATTGCTTAAAATACATGTTTTACTTGCAGTTTATCGTTGTAAATACATTGTATATATATTTGTACATATATGTTATATCTGGTTTCCGTATTTTTGTAAAACTTCTAAACCACAAATTAAGAATGTTTTTTAATGTCAAGAACAGTTATTTTTATGTATCACTAATTATACAGACATAAGATATATTACATATCGATCCAAAAGCTATGGTACAGACTTGGAAATGCTCGGTAAAACTTTGTAGTTTTGTTTTATGTTTGTTTGGTTTTTTTTTTGCTGTGTAGCAAGGGTGATTTATTCGCAGACACTAAAATTTAGATTTGATTTATACAAAATTTAATTCAACATTATATTTTTAGAAGATTGCACAAACGTTAATTCTTTTGTTTGGTTTGTAACTTTCTGTTGAATTTTATTAATAACAAAGTTAACCGCATGTTAAAGACATTGTCCAGACACTTCAAGCCAAGATGAGCACACTTTTACATTTGAATATATCACTGTCTACATCTTTATGACATACTAATTGTTAGCTTTGGGGTTGTAAATGTACTTAAGATACACTATGCAGGTGATATGGTCATTCGAGTGAAATAAGTACATAAATTAATGCGCCATTATTTACATTAATTCGTAATAAATGAATAAACGAATTATTTCAAGGTAATTTAAGTACATTTATATCACGAGATAGTAAGTATTAAGACCAATTGAGAATATTTATGCCTTTATTACTACGAGATATTAAATGGTTAACTCATACAGAATTGTGTCAGAACAGTCATAAGTATTGACTCACTAAACATTTAGTATGTACATTTGGCCTAATGTCACCTGGTGTTGGTAATAAGTCACATTGGATATTAGATTTGGTCTGTAGGGTGCATTCTCATTTACATCAATCCTGTGCATATCAACGCGACACATTTTAAAGCATATTATAATGATACAAATCAATATCATGAGAAACAAGGTTATGAGGAATGACTGCAAGTGAGACAATAGGTAAAGACCAAATGTTGAGGATGCAGACAATTACTGGTCACTGTACGCCTTCAACAATGAGAAAATCACATTTTGCACTGTAAGTTTTAAGGGTTGACAAAAGCAAAACAATAAAAAAAAAAACCCAGCAACAACATTAACTGAAAAATGTTTCGTTCATCAGATAAGCACGAACACAAAAACAAATACTTAAAAAAACAAGACACAAAGTCCCAATTTATGATTTTGGCAGTTATTGAAAAAAACCTTTAAGGGGGCTCCTGGGTATAAATCAATTTTTTTTTTCTAATATAGGATTTCGCTATATTTTTTTATAAATGAACTTTATCATATACTTAAAAGAAAAATGAAATAAAAAAATGGGGTCACCGTTCATTTAAGCTCACAATCTGCCTCCGGAAGAAGTATACGTTTTTGTTAATGTCCTTTTTTAGGAGAAATAGAGGTAATATCGAAATAAAAAAATAACCTATAAAAAATTATAATTACAGAAATCGATTAAATTTTACAATTATTTAGTTTATGTACAGCTTATGAAAACAATAATAAAAAATATAGGTCACCGATGAGTTAAAAAGATATTTCAAATTTAATGCCAAAAAATGGCATTTTTGCACAAAGGGAGATAATTTGGAGCTTTTTCAATGATATAGACATTTTAAAAGTCATCTGGGGCCAAACCGAATCGATTTTTTGGGTTGATTTTTTACCATATCATCAAGTAATAACTAATAGTGTAATAAATAAAATTTGTAATAAAAAATAAAGGTTAAATTTTTTGCTGAAATTTTTGTACCCACGAGCCACCTTAAGAAAGAATCCAGGACATAAAAAAAGAGAATTGTTTAAACTACATTTTTAAACTTTAATTATGAAATTCGAATAACTTCTTCAGACCTCCTTGAAATAAGAAAACAATCAATGTTTTATGCCCCACCTACGATAGTAGAGGGGCATTATGTTTTCTGGTCTGTGGGTCCGTTCGTTCGTCCGTCCGTTCGTCTCGGTTCAGGTTAAAGTTTTTATTCAAGGTAGTTTTTGATGAAGTTGAAGTCCAATCAACTTGAAACTTAGTACACATGTTCCCTATGATATGATCTTTCTAATTTTAATGCCAAATTAGAGTTTTTACCCTAATTTAACGGTCCACTGAACATAGAAAATGATAGTGCGAGAGATCCGTGTATTAGGGACACATTCTTGTTATTATCTTAAAGTGAAATCATTTTTGGTTGAACAGTTTATACGATTTGTTCCATTGAAAGTTATACGAACTACTTTTTTTAAAAACTAATATGCAACAATAGATTTTCGATGTTTTTTTATTTGTTTTTTATTTATAAAAGTAGAACATTCTATTAATTCAAAGTACATCTGTTTTCTAGGATTGATTACTGTCGTCCCTCCTTGCTTCGTTTCAAATCATATGTTTACCTTTAATACCTGCACGAACAGACGTTTAGACATACAGTCTAATATATTTGATTTAATGTCAGTTGTATCCGACACCTCGTCCTGATTAGGCATGACATATTTGCCAATGGACATTCAGCATACACCTATTAATCAATCATGTATCCGACTTGGTGGAGACTGCACTTAAATATTGTTGTTGACATTCAGAATGTCTGCTGAATTGAATTTATCACTTATTATCACTGGGATATTTATTTGTTTTGAAAAAGATCGACGCATGTTGAAAGATCCAACTCCTTACTAAAGGACAAAACTATATTTATGCATCGAGATTATATAGGAAATACTAGTAACAAGTTTAGATGACTTCCAGGTATAAACTTTTAAAACAAGTTCAAGGTCTTCTTGCCCTTTGAATTGAAGCGCAAATATCCATTTAAAAAAGCGCAAAAATCCATTTACAAAAGCGCAAACACCCTTTTAATATACACAAATCGCCATTCAGATAATTTTAATGATCATTTCTTAGTATTTTATCATGTGGGACTATTTTGAAAAATTGATATAATATGCACAAATATGTACCAATTTTACTCGATACATACTATAAAGACCCCCCCCCCCCCTATAAAGAAAAACAGAAGTGGAATATTATTTCAACATCAAACAATTTTTCTTTCAGTTTAAGTTTTTTTTTGGATATAAATACATAAAAAAAACAAATTCAGACAAGAAAACAAAACTGATTAAGCACCAGTGTGCATTCTTGTTTCTTTTTATCAAGACTATTTTAAATATCTCCAGACCATGCACCATTTTAGACCAAAACATTGAAATTTATATTAATTTTTTTCAGGTAGAGGTCATCCAGTTTATACAAGTGGAAATATGCATCTATACCATAGCAACCCTTATAATTATTATGAGCCATATGCCTTGCCACGAAGTAACAGTTACCTCAATATGTATGGAGGCTATCCCCCATATCCATCACAGAGCAGTAGAGGTTGGTTAATTGACACAAATTCATATCAAACACTGTATATTTAATTACAAAACTATATATATTTAAGAAATCGCATTTAGATTGGATTTCAAAATGTGGAACGAGTTTTGCTTTTGTTTTACATCTATATTATACATTTGGAGCAGGATCTGCCATGTTACTCTTCCGGAGCACCTGAGATCACCCCTAGTTTTTTGGTGGGGTTCGTGTTGTTTATTCTTTAGTTTTCTATGTTGTGTCATGTGCTGTTGTTTGTTTGTCTTTTTTATTTTTTGCCATGGCGTTGTCAGTTTGTTTTAGATTTATGAGTTTGACTGTCCCTTTGGTATCTTTCGTCCTTCTTTTATAAGTAATCAATTATTTGATGATTTATTGTATAGGTAAAGTGATTTTCTATTGACAAAACAAATGAAAAATTATGCTTGTGCTTTATAAATTTCATGCGTTTGAAACATTTCTTTGATTCGCCTTCACCATACGGCTACGACCAAAGACAAAAATTAAAACCCAAGAATGTACAAGTACCGAAACAATTCAAGAGGTATATGACCAATAGTGACGTACAAATAATAGCCAAGTCCATCTAAGGCCGAATTTGCCCCAGAGTGTTAGTTTCTTAATGATTTCTAAATATCTAAACATATAATTTCAGAAAGGTATGTTATAAATCATATCAGTACCAAAAAAAAAAAAAAACGGACTTATAAGCTGATGGTACAATATTTTATGTTAGCAGCAAGTAGGCTCTTACTTTAACCTAATATGCTTCATCATTATATAGTCGATCTTCATATGATTTCAATAAACAACTACATTTTTTTCGAGAATTTCAATTTGCAGCAATTACTTTACACAACAAATAATTCCATTTGCATTCAAAATAATCAGCTAGACCTTAACAAATACAAAATAATCATCACACTTTGTGTCACTAGTCTTGACAATTAAAACGAATATACACGTTCAAAACTACAAATGTATTATATTTTCAGATTCACGTGCAATGCTTGTGGAATATCCAGAGGGTCATGAGTATATTTACGATCCTTACAGAGACACCTCGGATGACCAACGTCGTGGAAAGAAAGTGAAAAGAACACATAGTGATTTGACAGGAACGAAACGAAAGAAGAAAGAGAAAAGACGAGGATCACCGATGGAAGATAGAAGAAATAGAAGTATAGAAAGGTTAGATAGACCTTCCGATAGACCGCCAGTCCCCGACAGGGCGACATCTGCTGATGTTCATAGGCAACAAAAACAACCATATATTCTTCAGACAAAAGAACAGAGACCGCGGAAAGAAATTTCCGAACAAACAGCAACAATAGATATTCATGACACAGAGCTGTCGGAATGTGCAACAGATAGTGCCAAAATTAGAGCTATGCAAGGGAGGACTTCAGATCCAGAACCAATTTCTAAAAAGTGGCCCGTTAATGACGATTTGAAGTTGGACCTCCCTAGTGATATAAATGACGATGGTACTGACGATATCACAGTAAAACGTTATCAATATGATGGAAATTATCCACATAAAACAGAGAGTCATCATAACAAACCGACTGAAAATAAAACTAACGGATATACAAATTCAGCTTACTTAGAAAATGAAAGAAGAGATGGCGGACATGTGCATAAACGTTTAGAGAAGCGTGAAAGTAACACAGATGGTATGTTGTAACATCCTGTCTTCATTAATCACTCTCAACAAAATACTGACCTATTTTATTTGAATTTAATGAAAAAATGTCACCAGACAATAGCATATTTTAAGCTGAAAAAATGATATTTGATAACATTTATATTTTAGTATATATAAATGTATCCGTGTCAATGACTCAATATTATAAGATGTAATAGTCACTTTTGATTTTATCACATACCAGGCAATTGTTATAAAGGATTATAAAGAAAGGTAACAAGGTTTTATAACCAAAATAAAACTTTTTGTTCAGATTGATGATTGTACACTTTACTCAAATTACCATCAGCAGGAACCTTCATTTAAAAGACAGCCATTTCGTAAAGACCACTTTTGTAAAATCAATTTACAAACTCTTCAGTTAACTCACATTACTTTCCAAGCTGCTGAGCATCAAAACCTTGATTCCGAAATGTGATGTGTAGCACAGCCCTCACCATCAATGATATTCACACAGGAATTTTATTGTCTCTTTACTAACTTTGGGTGAAGTTAAATAAAACACAAAATTGATTTTAGATTAGTATAATTTAGAAAAAAATAACTGACAAATATTCTTAATGAAGTTACTTATAGTGAACTGTGACATTTAACCACAGCTGATATTTAAAATTCTTACTTATTATTATATTAGCTGTACATTTGTAAAGGAATTTCCTCTCTTTGAACATTTTAGGAAAGCAGGTGTCTGCAGCATTTGACTTCCTGGACAATTACGTGTCTGATGAGGATGAAACAGTGTTTGCAGACAGCAGACAACAGTCACCCCTACCGTTCGACACATGAAGAAATTTTGGTGATCATTGAGGTAAAAAAAGATAATTTGTTAAATGTAGCTGTTTTCATACATTTACAAGTCCAAACAAAAACTTTTAAAAGAGTTTCATTGTATAATTTTTCTTCCAACTTGAGACGTTTAAAATAAGCAACTTTACATTTGTTTTCGGAACCATCTTTTAAATCATACAAACAATATATTTCTAACTGTGCGATACCCAATCACCGTAGCTTTCAGAAACAACCTCAACACTTTAAATGCGCAACTAACCTCAACTGAATTAATTAAACCGTTTTAGTTAATGTTCAAAACTGTTTAAAATCATTTTCATTTTTTTTTATTTCAGACAACATAGCTAGGTCATTATATGACTGAGTCAAAATACCAGCCAAACAGATGAGAAAGTGCACGTGCTATAAGCACTAGAAGATGTGAAGGACAAACGGCGTACTATAATCGTTCAGTCATATTATATACATAATACTATACGGGTACTGCAATTGGAAATACACAACGCAATAAGTTCACCAAAGAATCGTTTTTACATGTTATACATATATTGATTCAAGATTCCAATCGTTGCCCGGTGAAGCATAAGCCTATTTTTTTAATCAATTAATAATCAGTAACCTCAGGATTTCATCTACAGCTTCTAACATATCATATTGCCATCAATATTATCGATTAAGTGCCATATGTAACTATTATATATGTATAATCTTTTGTTGCCTTAGTTGGTTTTTTCGTTCTAGTGTTTTATTTCACGAATAATATGCAAATAATCGAACACTCCGTAGGAGTGAGCATTGTTTAAAATAGTCCATGGACAATTTGAAGGTTAATTTTCAATTGGACGCATTTCTTTTAATTGAAATCCTTTATGTTATGCAAACTGTCGTTCATACTTAAACAACGAAAGCAGCCATGTGCACATTATAATAAACCGTCAGCATTATTTTTGTACATGGGTACAATAAATATATCTATATTTGTTATAAGAATGAAAATCAAAATTTGTAATACTCCTATGTATTGTATCATTATTTATTAACTTTGTCATAATATACAAATAAAATATTAAAACTGATGTATTTATTTGCTCTATTTCACATTCGATTTTATATAAAAAAAAATCATATGTAACTTAATACTCACCTTAACTTGTTTGCATTATTTTAGACCGATATATTGTGAAAAAAATATGTTTTTTTTCCCTTGTTGATTACAGGCTTTAATGTAGAAAATTGCATGGTAATTTATTTTCCATTATATTTTTTTAAGCGTTACATTTTTAATGAACTTTTAATAGTCCTTTACCATAATACTCGACCGTCGTTTATATTTTATAGTGTTTACTTGTCATTCCTTTTACAGCGTTGATATTTATTTAGCGTTATAATGTCCCTTATAACTAAACAACCACTGATGATGTTCCTAATCTTGGACAGTGTTCCTGACCATGGACAGTCAGATGAGCATGCAATGATTTTAACAATCTTTAAGTAGTCTGCTCCCTTTCAAACTTTATGAAAGATACCAGCCTTAATATTTAGTTTGCCAGAGACGCGATTCGTTTACATATAAGTTGAAGGACATTATACATCAAGAATTTCGAAAAAAAAATGTGCAAAATATGACTAAATTAATCTACGACAGGGGATAATAAACCCGGCTTGATGTTTCAATTATTCTCATTTCATAAAACGATAAATATACAAAAATAAACATGTCAATAATATTTCATATCAACACACGCGTGTGACTACTGGGATTGGGTTACCAAATAATACGAAACAACAAGTAAAATCACAAAAATACTGAACTCCGAAGAAAATTCAAAAACGAAAGTCCCTAATCAAAAGACAAAATCAAAAGCTCAAACACATCAAACGAATGGATTACAACTGTCCTATTCCTAACTTGGTACATGCATTATCTTATGTAGAAAATGGTTGATTGAATCTGGGTTTGTAGCTAGATAAACCCCTCACTTGTATGACAGTCGCATCAAATTCCACAGATTATATTGACATGGATGAAATTAACAGACACAATGGGTAAAAATGTCAAAAATAGGGGTACAGCAGTCAACATTATGTTATCATCTTAATCACTATAAAAACAAACAAATATAACAAAGAAGCACAAAAAGGTGCAATCCTATTAAAATATGGAGCAATCGTAATTTGCGTCGAAGTACAAGTATAACAAAATCAGTGATTTATATTTTAATCAGATCGAAAAAAATGCTCATTATGAAATAAACGCTTATATTAGGGGTAAATCAAACTTTGCGTTTCCAATAATTCAACTTTTTAATTAACATATCAGTAATATTTTATGTCAAAACAAAAGTGCTAACTACTGGACTTTTAATACCTCAGGCACTAAACATCAACTAGTAATGTCATCGACCCAGCTGTTGTAAAAACTTACCAAAAATACTACGCTTATAGGGTTGTACTATATCTGTAAATTCTGTATGCGTCTTTATGTTTTACTGTACTTTTAATTGTATGTTTTTTTTTACTTTTTGGTCAGTTGTATATCTATGTTGTGTGTTTACTCAGTTTTGGTTGCTGTACGTCTTGGTCCCAATCATCAATTTGTCTCGTTAACAAATTATGTCTGTTTGGGTTGCTGTAAACAACTGTCATACAAGCGGAAGGATAAGATAGCTATGACACCAGGTTCAAACCACCATTTTCTTGGTTAAATGGCAGTACCAAGTGAGGAATATGGCAGATATTTTCCAGTCAATCCGTTGGTTGTTATAGTCTGGCTATTATTTTTCAGGTTTTTATAGACTTGATCATGTTTTTATTACCTTGAAGTATTTTTGTATTTTTTTGTATTTTTTGGTACGCCTGACTAATTTACCGGGACTCAAATAAAAAACAGATGTAGAAGATGGAACAGACACAATGGGTAAAAATGTCAAAAATAGGGGTACAGCAGTCAACATTATGTTATCACCTTAATCACTATAAAAACAAACAAATATAACAAAGAAGCACAAAAAGGTGCAATCCTATTAAAATATGGAGCAATCGTAATTTGCGTCGAAGTACAAGTATAACAAAATCAGTGATTTATATTTTAATCAGATCGAAAAAAATGCTCATTATGAAATAAACGCTTATATTAGGGGTAAATCAAACTTTGCGTTTCCAATAATTCAACTTTTTAATTAACATATCAGTAATATTTTATGTCAAAACAAAAGTGCTAACTACTGGACTTTTAATACCTCAGGCACTAAACATCAACTAGTAATGTCATCGACCCAGCTGTTGTAAAAACTTACCAAAAATACTACGCTTATAGGGTTGTACTATATCTGTAAATTCTGTATGCGTCTTTATGTTTTACTGTACTTTTAATTGTATGTTTTTTTTTACTTTTTGGTCAGTTGTATATCTATGTTGTGTGTTTATTCAGTTTTGGCTGCTGTACGTCTTGGTCCCAATCATCAATTTGTCTCGTTAACAAATTATGTCTGTTTGGGTTGCTGTAAACAACTGTCATACAAGCGGAAGGATAAGATAGCTATGACACCAGGTTCAAACCACCATTTTCTTGGTTAAATGGCAGTACCAAGTGAGGAATATGGCAGATATTTTCCAGTCAATCCGTTGGTTGTTATAGTCTGGCTATTATTTTTCAGGTTTTTATAGACTTGATCATTTTTTTATTACCTTTAAGTATTTTTGTATTTTTTTGTATTTTTTGGTACGCCTGACTAATTTACCGGGACTCAAATAAAAAACAGATGTAGAAGATGGAACAGACACAATGGGTAAAAATGTCAAAAATAGGGGTACAGCAGTCAACATTATGTTATCACCTTAATCACTATAAAAACAAACAAATATAACAAAGAAGCACAAAAAGGTGCAATCCTATTAAAATATGGAGCAATCGTAATTTGCGTCGAAGTACAAGTATAACAAAATCAGTGATTTATATTTTAATCAGATCGAAAAAAATGCTCATTATGAAATAAACGCTTATATTAGGGGTAAATCAAACTTTGCGTTTACAATAATTCAACTTTTTAATTAACATATCAGTAATATTTTATGTCAAAACAAAAGTGCTAACTACTGGACTTTTAATACCTCAGGCACTAAACATCAACTAGTAATGTCATCGACCCAGCTGTTGTAAAAACTTACCAAAAATACTACGCTTATAGGGTTGTACTATATCTGTAAATTCTGTATGCGTCTTTATGTTTTACTGTACTTTTAATTGTATGTTTTTGTTTACTTTTTGGTCAGTTGTATATCTATGTTGTGTGTTTATTCAGTTTTGGCTGCTGTACGTCTTGGTCCCAATCATCAATTTGTCTCGTTAACAAATTATGTCTGTTTGGGTTGCTGTAAACAACTGTCATACAAGCGGAAGGATAAGATAGCTATGATACCAGGTTCAAACCACCATTTTCTTGGTTAAATGGCAGTACCAAGTGAGGAATATGGCAGATATTTTCCAGTCAATCCGTTGGTTGTTATAGTCTGGCTATTATTTTTCAGGTTTTTATAGACTTGATCATTTTTTTATTACCTTGAAGTATTTTTGTATTTTTTTGTATTTTTTGGTACGCCTGACTAATTTACCGGGACTCAAATAAAAAACAGATGTAGAAGATGGAACAGACACAATGGGTAAAAATGTCAAAAATAGGGGTACAGCAGTCAACATTATGTTATCACCTTAATCACTATAAAAACAAACAAATATAACAAAGAAGCACAAAAAGGTGCAATCCTATTAAAATATGGAGCAATCGTAATTTGCGTCGAAGTACAAGTATAACAAAATCAGTGATTTATATTTTAATCAGATCGAAAAAAATGCTCATTATGAAATAAACGCTTATATTAGGGGTAAATCAAACTTTGCGTTTCCAATAATTCAACTTTTTAATTAACATATCAGTAATATTTTATGTCAAAACAAAAGTGCTAACTACTGGACTTTTAATACCTCAGGCACTAAACATCAACTAGTAATGTCATCGACCCAGCTGTTGTAAAAACTTACCAAAAATACTACGCTTATAGGGTTGTACTATATCTGTAAATTCTGTATGCGTCTTTATGTTTTACTGTACTTTTAATTGTATGTTTTTTTTTACTTTTTGGTCAGTTGTATATCTATGTTGTGTGTTTATTCAGTTTTGGCTGCTGTACGTCTTGGTCCCAATCATCAATTTGTCTCGTTAACAAATTATGTCTGTTTGGGTTGCTGTAAACAACTGTCATACAAGCGGGAGGATAAGATAGCTATGACACCAGGTTCAAACCACCATTTTCTTGGTTAAATGGCAGTACCAAGTGAGGAATATGGCAGATATTTTCCAGTCAATCCGTTGGTTGTTATAGTCTGGCTATTATTTTTCAGGTTTTTATAGACTTGATCATTTTTTTATTACCTTGAAGTATTTTTGTATTTTTTTGTATTTTTTGGTACGCCTGACTAATTTACCGGGACTCAAATAAAAAACAGATGTAGAAGATGGTGATATATCATCAAAGAAAGCATTGTATTCTTATTTAGAAGTAAGAGAAAACAAAACAAACTTAACAAGCATTTTAATAATATAATACTAAATAACACAGTAAAACAAAAAATGTCGCAGAAATATCAGGACAATATGAAAAAAGAATGAATTATTTCGAAAGAACATTTGATCTGAATTAATGCAGATATTGGTGGAAGTATCTGTCAAGCTGCGTTTTTAAGAGTCAAATGTTTGATAACATACTGTATCTCGACGAACGTACCTTTCATCACGCAAAAACTAAAGCTGCTGTAATCACTTCTTTGCATTTCATAGCCATGAATGAATTCTGCAATCGCTATCAACCGTTAAAGAGAACTGTATTTCCGTCGTGTGTCAAATTAAGGCAACGGTGGTATTACGCTGTTAAATAGTCCTAAATCGATTAAACGAAAACAAATACGTGTTACGAACTAAAGCCGAGGGAAACACATCAACTATAAGAAGAAAACAACGGAACAAAAGAAACACCTAACTGCAACAATAAGAAACACGAACATATGCATACATAGAAACGGAATATTTTATAATAACTATCATATTCCTGACTTAGTACAGGACATTTAAAGTACACACGGTGGGTTGACAGCCAAATGAGCATGTGGTGGATAAATAAAGGCAACAGTATTATACAGCTGTTCGAAAGTCATAAATCGATTGAGACAAAAACAAATCCGGTTTACAAACTAAAACCTAGAGAAACACATCAACTATAAGAGTTAAACAACGAAACAACAGAAATACTGAAGTGAACAAAAAACAAACGACAATGCAACACACAGAGAAACGAACTATAATATAACAACTGCCAATTATCTCACTTGGTACAGGACATTTTAAGAACAAAATGTGGATTGAACCTGGTTTTGTGGCTATCCCAACATCGCACTTTCATGGCAATGTTAAAAATAACACTAAAATGACATCATTACATGACAGGAATACAGAACAAATATATATAAATGCAAGAACATTCAGGACAGAGAAATATACAAATAAACAATAAAAACTACCAGTACATTTTGACTAGTCTCGATCACTACATTTTGACTAGTCCCGATCACTACATTTTGACTAGTCTCGATCACTACATTTTGACATGCTAACCACATAATCAAATCTAAATCGTAAAACAACATAGGACAGCACACAAAACAGACGACTGGGTCAACACAACAAAAGTGACGTCACAGGTAAATTTCTAAAATATTTGATACTGTTCAAGATCAAGTTTGTAACTATGTCATTTGATGTTTTTTTTTATTACAATTACAAGAATATTTATACAGAATTGTGTTAGTAATTATATGATAAACTGTATGATCTAGCTATGTCGTTTTTTTCTAAATCAAACTGTAAAACAAATTAAATAGTGTAGACATAGTTGCTTTAAACTTAAATCAATCATTTTTCAGCACTCTATTCCTTTTTAGAAACTTATGAAATATACCAGCCTTAACATTTAGTTTGCCAGATACGCTATTCGTCTAAATATTGCTCGAATCAAAAATTAATACGAAGTTTAAGTGTATTAAAGAAAAACAATTTCGTAAAATTGTGCAAAATACGACTAAGTTACTCAATGCCAAGGAATAGTCAACCTTCTTGTTTCAATTTTACTTATTTTATTAAAACAGTTAATTTTCAGAAAATACACATACCAATGATATTTAATGTAAACCCATGAGTGCTAACTACCGGGATGGGGATACCAACGAGTACGAAACGTCTACCATCAGTGGCATCGACCTATTGGTTGTAAAATTCATCAAATAAATAAAGCTTATGCATAATTTTATTTGCTAGACTCATGTTTCGTCTTCATACTAATCAGTGGCGCCCTCGAATTAAAATTGTTAAAAGGCTGCATCTAATACGAAGTTGAAATGCATTATAAACAGGAAACTATACAATAATATCTATCAATCGTAATCTGCGTCGAAGAACAAGTATAACGACATCAGATATTTATATTTTAATTAGATTGAAAAAATTGTGCATTTATACTGTTTACTTATAAACAACAACTGGCGTAGTTTCTGACCTTGGTCAGTCATGTGAACATGTGGTGAATTTTAACTTTTTTAAACTTAAAAACACCTCAAGTTCCAGGGTATAACAAACTTTCTATTTGGTACGGCAAACATGTAAGATTTGTCTGTATAATGATCCTTAGTATAGCACTTGAAAATGAATAAATGGAAGGCAAAATCCAAAACGAATTTGAAGTGCATTAAAATCAAAATTTCCCAAAAGTTGCATGAAGTATTTCTAATCTATTCTATGCTATGTGATGAAAAACCTTAATATTTCAATTGTTCTTATTTTACAAAACAGTAAATTTACAGAAAATAAACATATCAATGATATCTCATGTCACATTGAGTGATGACTACCGGGATTTGGACACCAACGAGTTCGAAACGTCTACCACCAGTGGCATCGCCCCATTGGTTGTAAAATATACTAAAGATCAAAAACATATACATGCCATACGCACGTTACGTATAAATTCGACTATTCAGTGGCGCTCAAATCAAAACAGTTGAAAGGCCGAATCTAATACGAATTTGAAGACCATAATAAACTAGAAATACAAAAAATATCTATCAATCGGTACTTGCGCCAAAGAACGAGTATTACGACATCAGAGATTTATATTTTAATTAAAAAGTTGCGCTTTATGCTTTAAAAAGCTTGCGGGTAAATCAAGTGTATTGTTTCGAATAATTCAACTTTTTGATTACAACAAAATAAACATATCAATAATATTTCAAGTCAAATACTGGACTGTTGATACCTCGTGGACCAAACAACTACTAATAATGGCATCGACCCAGTGGTTGTGAAAACTTACCAAAAGTACTGGACATAAAGTTTTGTCCCGAAAGTTTGAATACGTCCTTATGTTTTACTATACTCTTAATTTGTTTGGATTTTTTAGTCAGTTGTGTTTTATATAACTTTTATATCTATGATGTGTTTTATCTCAATTTTTGCCGCTACCTGGGTTTTAATTGTTGTCATGTTAATCAACTATATCTGCTTGGGTTGCTCACAAATTTTTGTCAATACAACAAAACTGTTAACTAATGTCATACAAGTGGATAAGATAGCTGTAAAACCAGGTTTCAACCGTCATAATTGGTACCGTTAATTGTATTACTACCACTGGGTCGATGTCTCTGCTGGTGGACTATTAGTCCCCGAGGGTATCACCAGCCAAGTAGCCAGTACTTCGGTACTGGCATGAATACGGATTTTTTGTGTTATTAAAATTTGCTGTTTCAAAATGATAGAAATTATTATAAATTAAGGAATGTGTCTCCCTCATGCAAAGCTCTGATTCCTTTCACGGATTTGGCTATACTTTTTGGACTTTTTGGATTATAGCTCTTCATCTTTTATATAAGCTTTGGATTTCAAATATTTTGGCCACGAGCATCACTGAAGAGACGTGTATTGTCGAAATGCGCATCTGGTGCAAGAAAATTGGTACCGTTAATTTTATTACTTGATAAAATGCCAGTACCAAGACAGGAAAATGTAGATATTTTCCAGTCGATCCGTTTTGTTGATACAGTCATTTCATTTGTAGTGTTGATACCTTTTAGCGTTATAATGCCCCATATTACATACATTTTTATTTTGACAAACACACTATCAACACACATCTAATAACTGCATGTGCGTTATCCTCATTTCGTTATATGTTTTATATAAAAATTCTTTCTATCTCAAGTGTTATAAATGCCGACTAAAATTTAATCAAACACATATAAAAATAAATGTAGGGTAAACACCCTTTTGACAGCAATCCAAAGACAAACAAAAAGATTTTAAAAGGCAAACTTATAGTCTTTAACAAAGGACGAGCTCTATTCAGTATGCCAATCTCTAGCTCTCACCATGTCCATTAAAATTGTGAAAAAAGTTAACAGACAATATGAAGGTTATGCCATCATGGTAAAACTTTTGTTTTAGTTTCACTTTGGTCAGTTGTATGAAGATGTGGTGGAATTTAACAATTTAAAGCTTAAAAGCTCATCAAGTACAAAGATATACCAGATTATATGTCACGATATACGTTCGATTTGTCTGCATAAAACTCACATCTGCAGGTGGTTGAATCAAGACAAGTGGAAGGCAATAGCAAAAACGAAGTGCATTAAAATCGAAAATTCCGTGAAATTGTGCGACATACGACTAAAGAAATATATGCTTGGTGATAGACAAAAATCTTGGTTCTTCGATTATTTAACATTCTATATAAAGTAAATTCAGAGAAAACAAACTAACGGGATTGGAATATCAACGAGTACGAAACGTCCACCAGCAGTGGCATCGACCCATTGGTTGTAAAACTCACGAAAGATACCAAGTTTATACATACTTAAGTTTCTCAAACGCAAGTTTTGTCTACATGCAACTTATCAGTGGCACTCGAATTGAAACATATGAAAGGCCAAATTAAATACGAAGTTGAAAGAGCATTATAAAATGAATTACAAAAATAGTTATGCATTATGCAATATATGCCTGGGGATAAAACAAACTTATTGTTTCGAATAATTCAACGTTTCATTAACAGTAAATCTACACAAAATAAACATATCAATAATATGTCACGTCAAAACAAAAGTGCTAGGTAATAGACTGGTGGCACCTCGAGCCAACCTAGTCGGTGTAAAAACTTCAAAAAGACCAGGCGTATAATTTTGCACTTTATCTGGAAAGAATGCGTACGTCATTATGTTTTACTGTACTTTGAATCGAATGTTTGATTAGATTTTTTTCAGGCAAAGTTAAGTTGTATACCTATGTTATGTGTTTACTCAACTATGGCTGCAAGGTCCAAACTGTTCTTACAATAACCAATTAAAGGGGCACTAGCTATGAGATATATAACAAATCTAAAGTATGATTTGTTTTTGTTCAATCATTAATAATAGTGAAATAGTGAAATAATAATTCGCTTCTGGCAGCTAGGTTCAATTTTGTCAAGATAAGCTAAGGACATTGGTGATGAATTATTCACTTGCAAGTGAATAATTGGACCTCATTGAATCCGTAGTCAAGCGAACTTCAAGTTAACCCCTAACATATAGATGGATAACTCATGAATTGTGCGTGTTCGGTTATTTAAAGGAAAAGAATGTCAACATTGAAAGTGAAACAAAGGTAAATTATTTGATTGGCTGATTCGATCCACATAAAAATCATTCTTATACAGCAAAAAACGATGGTTAAAATATATTTTTATTTTTTTTTAAGAAATTAAACAGACATAGATAATGTACGTTTTTTGATTGAGTTAAGCCTGCCAATTAATATTTTAATGTGTGTTTTTCTATGTTGTGATGTTATGCTATTGTTTCAAAAAGGGAGAAGGTTTGGGTCCATTAAAACGTTTAATCCAAATGTTTGCACCTGTCCTAAGTCAGGAATCTGATGTACAGTTGATGTCGCTTGTTTATGTAATTTATACGTGTTTCTCGTTTCTCGTTTTTATATATATAGATTAGACCGTTGGTTTTCCCGTTTGAATGGTTTTACACTAGTAATTTTGGGGTCCTTTATAGCTTGTTGTTCGGTGTGAGCCAAGGCTCCGTGTTGAAGGCCGTACATTGACCTATAATGGTTTACTTTTTTTAAATTGTTATTTGGATGGAGAGTTGTCTCATTGGCACTCACACCACATCTTCCTATATATACTAATAGATAACTCCAATTGTACGCGAGTTCACTTTCTATGTATATCTGTATATATGGTTATATCGCTTATATAGCTATCGAGGGTCGTCAGCGGTCAACTCATATTGGTGATATTGAATCTGTTCAAAAACATATTTGTTTTCTACCCTATATAACACTTTGCCTTATAAGCTCTTAAGAACAAAATCACACACCTGATTATATGCATTGAAAAAGTTATATTTGTTTAAACTCTTTCATATTATTTTTTAGTAAACTATGTCAATTGGAACTGCTTTCATATGCGGATCCTTTCGTGGGAAAATTTGGTTTACTATATAGGGATTCACTGAAGTGTGCTTGTAGCGGGCACCTTCTTATGGCAGTAAGTGCCACCCTCATGATTGTCCAATTGGCACTCCTACCACACTTTCTTAATAATAAATCACAAATAATGTTGTCATTCACCTAAGAAGCCAACCAAAAGATGATTGTAGTGAACAGTGCTTTATATCACCAACCTAGTGTCCAGTACAGTGAAAATACGGATATTGTGTTATTTTAAATGAACAAAGTAATTGTATTTTTATTAAAATGTATGTTATTGCGTGGCCATGTATTTTTGGTCCTGACAAAGAATTAGTGTTTAAAATTGTTGATACACAATTGTGGAAATTACTTTTTAAGTTTAGGAATTTAATCTCCCTTATGCAAAGATACAATTAGATATGATACCTTGTTCGGATTTGTTTCAAGTATACTTTAGCTCCAGTTTGGTCTGATCAGCTCTACTGAATGTTTATATAGGATTGTCGATTATCTTTTAATATATTTAGGCCTCGAACATCACTGAATATATCAAAAACATTGTGTTATAAATTGTTTAAAAGATTTGTAGTACAGTCCTTTTAAAAGCATTCACCCCAACTGCAAGTTTCGTTGAAATCCAGTGATCCAGTTGTTTCAGATAAGAGTGTTACGTACATGGGGGAACATATACTTGCCTCCCCATGCCGCTAAAGTTGTATTTGCTTAAGAGCAACAAAAACACACCTATTTCCATAGCACGTTTATTTCAAAGAGCCAGATAACATCACATGACAAATATGCATCATCGTCATACAAAGGGGCACAACTCTCACGACTTAACTACAAAACACATACGACCATACAATACATATACTCTGAGACTACTATAACACAGTGTTATAGTAGTCTCAGATATACATAACAAGAGACACAAAAATCACTCCAGACGGACAACGGACGCGAAGGTATGACAAAGCTCACCAGGAACTGTTACACTTAAAACGTATTATTTCCCAAACCTCCCATAGCCAAAAGTGGCAAAATAATCAACCTATTGATGTTGGCCGAGTATTAGTAGAAGAGGAAGCCTCTGAAACCAGGTGAGCTAAAAATACATAGCCTTTGAAAGCAGGTGAGCTAAAATTTATATTGTGCCATACAATTTTGCAAAGATTACTTATGTAATCACTGATTTTTTTTTAACAAACGCTAATTATTAATCAGTGAACAGTTACATAATCGAAAATGACATTAGAATACGAAAATATAAGTCTACGTTATATTATTAGCTCTGCATCAATGGCGACGCCCATGTAAACCGGAAGCGGTGAATAGTTTCATCACAGTGCTTGGAGAATTGTGTGTCTTTTTGTTGTCTCAACAGAAATAGGATAAGTATGTATTCTTTACAAACATGACAACAATATATGTTGCATTTTATCAGAGGAATAGATATTTTAACTACCGATTTAGTCATTATTCATGTAGTTTAATATCGATCTGACAAGATGCAATCAAAAACGAAACTTGATTTTTACATTTCTATTTTTTTTTAACAATGACAAATTATGTATACAAGATGAACATAGCAACACATGTCACAGGATAAATTAAATTGCCGTAGAAGTAAGTGTTGACCACTGCTTTAAATTATAGATTCATAAAAATGCTCAGGTGATATCAGTCAATCAGCAAATTTGTCAAAAGAAACAAATGAAAAGGTTACGAGAAATTGGGGTAAAACTAAAAAAGCAGTCATTTGTTTTTTATGTCGATAATGTTACCTTAATAGAACTTTACTAAAATAATATGAGGCAGGCATTACCTGTGAATGGGGACGAAGTCTGTATGAATTATTTTTTTTGTTACTTACATATTTGTTAAAAAAAAAAAAAGAAACAGAAATACCGTAACGTTTCCAATTTTGGTTCTGTTGTTAGTGATTTTACTTGTGATGTCATTTAAGTTGTGACATCATGTTCAATGTAAACAAAGAAATGCAATGCATCAGGTACATGTAACGTTAAGGTTCATCTGGACCCTATGGCTAAAATGGCCGTATTTTCACCTCAAAATTTACTCTGAGTACAGACAAACCTGCACATCTGTAAACAATTTAAGGCATAGCATGCCCTAGATAAATAAATTTCAAATATGTTTCATACTTTAGAAAAATAAAAACTTACCCGGATTTTGCAGTGTACTTTTTTTCATTCCTCCAGAAATTGCCAAAATAAACTAAGTTGGGAAACAGGTTTGAGAACTTCCCCACAGGTAATAATTGAAGTGAACTGTATTGATTGACATGGACAATAGATACCTGACATTAATTGGTGATTTAAACTGTGTACCTGAGTGGACCATTTCAAGGGAAACCCAACTGTTTGTTAATGTTATCATCTTCTGCACAGACGAAAAAAAGTGCACGGCAAAATCCAATTAAGTTATAAATTTTCTAAATCATACAATGCATTTGAATTCTATTTATCTAGGGCATGCTATGCCTTAAAACTTTTCTAGATGCACAGGTTTGTCTGTACTCAGAGTAAATTTTGATGTGAAAATATGGCCATTTTAGCCATAGGGTCCACATGAACCTTAATTCATGTCAAAGACAAAGAATTATTAAAAATGAAATATTGGTATTGATTCTTCCTTGAGTTCCTATATTTTACTAGACTACTGAAAGTCTCACGACAACGAGACCGGAAGAAGGAAGTAGATTTCTGTGTTTTGTGCAAATGGGGGAATTAAAAAAAGCGACGACAAAAAATTTGAACGATTTTGAATTCATTAGTACAATGAAAATTACATTTTTTGGTTTTTCTTTAATTTTTATACTGTCATAGGAGACTTCATCCCCATAATAAAAGCTAGTTTTGAATCTTTCCGTTTCATATTTATTTGATATGACCTACATTTCTTGTGTACACAAATCGGCATATGATGACACACAGTATGGAAACCCAGTGGTGAGCGTAAAAATGTAATTCCTTTCTTGAACTGTTTTCTTCATAATTACACATTTCCACTCTTAGAGTCTACATGAACTCAAATGAAACTTGACATAAATGAAGCCAACAGTTTTTCTTGATTGAATTGTTTCACATTTTTGTCGAGCCTTCAACTTTTGTGGAAAAAGTGAGATATAGTGATCCTACATTCCGTCTGTGTCATTCACAAATATTCACTCTGTGGTTAACGTTTTTAAAATTTTGATAACTTTCTTTAACTATTTTTGGATTTCTACCAAACTTGGACAGAAGCTTATTTATAAAGGTACAAATGTAGTATCCAGAAATAAATTTTCTAAAAAGAAAACCCCAGATTTTCCGTATTTTACTTATAAATGGACTTAGTTTGCTGGGAAACATTACATTCACTCTGTGGATAAAGTTTTTAAAATCTTGATAACTTTCTTAACCTATCCTGGATTTCTACCAATCTTGGACAGAAGCTTATTTATGATCATAAAATAATAGCCAGAAATAAATTTTGTAAAAAAAAATTCCTGTTTTTCCATTTTTACTTATAAATGAACTTGTATTTTTCTGCCAGGAAACATTACATTCACTCTGTGATTAAAGTTTTTAAAATTTTGATAACTTTCTTAAACTATCCTGGATTTGTACCGAACTTGGTCAAAAGCTTATTTATGATCAAAAGCTACATCTAGAATGAAATTTTGTTTTAATTTTGTTCCTGATTTTACGTATAAATGGACTTATTTTTGCTTCCAGTTAACATTACATACATTGTACATGTACAGTCTGCAGTTAAGTTTAAAACATTTATTAAATTCATAAACTATCCTGAATATTTACTAAACTTGGACTGAAGCTTCTTACAATCAAAATATAGTATCGAGTGAAATATTTTTAAGAATTTTATTCTCATATTTGTTGAGTCTACGATAAGCAGCAAAAGTAGTTGAGACACTGGGTTCTGCGAAACCTTTACAAATTTTTTATGTAGGGCCTTTTATAGACTACAGTGTGATTTTTTTTGTTTTTTCCATTCTCTAGCTTAAATTTGCCTCAACCAATTGGTATTTACTTTTTTAATGGTTGAAGGCCATACAGTGACTTGTTATTGCTAAACTTTACATCATTTTAACTTTATTGAATAGTTGTCTCATTGGCAATCATATTACATCTTTTTATTTTAAAAATGATAGAAACCTTCTAGATTTAATATTGCATTTTTTTTACAGGTAGAACTCAGGAATGGCAAATCCATTAGCAGGACTGGCAGTGGTTGGTGTAGGATTAGCATTGTTGATGAATTTTTCTATTCATAAAATAGAAGAAGGTATAAAATTTATAATAAAGCAGTAATTCAAATCAAGTTCAACATTTGTTTTTGTGTAGTCTACAGTTGGAGAATAATATCTTGAATCTTCATGATATAACTTTATTGAAATGATACAAAATGAAATAAAATAAATCAACTCACTGTGCTTCTTTGTGTAGCCTCATTATTTTATTTAAGTTAATTGTTAACTTTTTTGCGCAATTGTTTATTTTCACGAAATAGTCAGTGTTCAGATATCTGTAAGTCCCATTGGATGCTGATGCAGCTGATTGCAGTTAGTATTTATATATGGTACATACTGTAATAAGCTGTGTCTGCTACCTTCACAAATCCTTATTGTTATGCCCCACCTACGATAGTAGAGGGGCATTATGTTTTCTGGTCTGTGCATCTGTCCGTCTGTTCGTCCATTCATCTCGCTTCAGGTTAAAGTTTTGGTCAAGGTAGTTTATGATGAATTTGAAGTCCTATCAACTTTAAACTTGGTACACATGTTCCACATGATATGATCTTTCTAATTTTAATGCCAAATTAAAGTTTTGACCCCGATTTCAAGGTCCACTGAACATGGAAAATGATAGTGTGAGTGGGGCATCCATGTACTATGGAGACATTCTTTTTAAAACTAATACATTAAAAGGAATTCTCCAAAATACTGTTAAAAAGGGACAACACCAATACCAAACACCTGACTTCTTTCAAAAAAAGACGTATTTTTATGAGAACAAACATATATTTACGAGAACAAACCACCATGGCAGAAAATGTGCATTTAAACCAGTTGAAAGTCTCCGGCTTTAATAAAATAAGGTGAGTTGTTAAAATAAAACCACCCCAAAAAAAAACCAGCTCAGTCCATATACCCACTTCATTACATCCTTTGAAGCTGTATAGGTACAATGATATTATGGATTGCTACCTATATTAAGATAATAGATGCTTTACATGGATCGCTACCTATATGAAGATTTCAACATTATGTTATTCAGGATTATTATGTATAGGAATGTCGTTGTGGTTAATGTGGTACATGTATTATTCTATTTTCAGGACATGTTGGTGTGTATTATAGGGTGAGTCGGTACATAAATTTACAGTAAGGTGCAATAAAGATTTATTTCATTGGTGGTGCATGTCACGTGACATAAGTCAATGTAAATTATAGAAAGTTATTATATATGGTGAATTGTGATAAAGCTTTAGGGTTTCATCTTAACATTTTCTGGAAGTCTTCAAAATTAAAAAAAAGTATGGACAGCTTCAATCAGCTTTGAGAAAAATCTATTGGACTTAATATGAATTCTCAGAGCAAGTTTATTGAAATACATATATATATATATATATATTTGGTGATATTAACATAAAAATGTATAACATAATACAATAATTATGTGGGATAGTTTAATGATGTTTTTTGTTATCAATTACCCTGTAATGAATTTTATTATAATTATTGTAACTTTTAAGAATTTTATAACACATAAATAGGCACAGGACTAGTGTTTTTATGAGTGACAGAGTCTATCTGACACATGCACCTTTCATCAATGGGATAGTTTATGAAATTTAAAGTAATACTTTTTCTGCCAAGATCAGTAAAAATTTCAGGATTTCATCATTTTCATGATAGTTGACTTTATTGTGTTACTGTTTTCATACTAAGTGGGAACTTGTAGTACATATTAATAATTCTAGTGATCTAGTGAAATACTATTATTATTATACAACATTACTAATTGTAGGGAGGTGCTCTTCTGACCTCAACTAGTGCTCCAGGATTCCATTTTATGGTTCCATTCCTTACATCTTTCAAAGCTGTACAGGTAAGTTGAGGTTAAAAAAAATTTCATCATGGATCAATCCAAAAACATTAGGATGTATACATTCATTTTTTAAGACACTGCATTGTGTATTTACGGGCATTACATTGTGTTTGTGAAGAAACTACATTGTGTATTTGAAGACATTACATTGTTAATTTGAAGACATTACATTGTGTTATCTTTAAGACATTATTTGGTTTATTTGAAGACATTACATTGTCAATCTTTAAAACATTACATTGTGTATTTGAAAAAAATACATTTTATATTTGAAGATATTACATAATTTATTCGTAGACATTACATTTTGCATTTGAAGATTTTCCATAATTTATTTCAGACATTACATTGTTGATCTTTAAAACATTACATTGTGTATTTGAAGACATTACATTTTATATTTGAAGACATTACATTGTTTTATTTGAAGACATTACATTGTCAATCTTTAAAACATTACATTGTGTATTTGAAGACATTACATTGTCAATCTTTAAAACATTACATTGTGTATTTGAAGACATTTCATTGTCAATCTTTAAAACATTACATTGTGTATTTGAAGACATTACATTGTGTATTTGAAGACATTACATTGTTTATTTGTAGACATAACATTGTTGATCTTTAAAACATTACATTGTGTATTTCAAGACATTACATTGTTCATTTTGAAGATTTTACATTATTGATCTATTAAACATCACATTGTTTAATTGTAGACAACATTACAGACAGATGAAGTAAAGAATGTGCCTTGTGGTACTAGGTAGGCTATTGTTATATATTTTATAAATATTTCCAAAATATGCTTGATAAAATTGCATCATGAAATCGAACTTAACTATGATAAATTACTTCTGTAAACTTGAAAAGAATTTGCTAACAAAAAATAGAAAAGTTAATAGGAATTTCCAAAATATTTCACAGTAAAAACAGACCACATCAACCTGTGACTCTAAGAAAAAAGCCACCAGACATGCAATCATACAATCAAAGAAAAACAATGATCATAACAATTTTTCCACATCTTAACTTTTTTACTGTTTAATATTTTCAGTGGTGGTGTTATTATTTTCTTTGATCGAGTTGAAGTTGTTAACAAACTGAATATAGATTCTGTGTATGATATTGTAAGGAATTACACTGCAGATTACGACAAAACTCTCATCTACAACAAAGTTCATCACGAATTGAATCAGTTCTGTAGTATACACACACTGCAGGAAGTCTACATCGATTTATTCGGTAGGTATGATTGACTTGATTGTTTGAGTCATTAGGGACGACAGAGTAACTGAAAATATTTTATCTTCATTGTTCATCAATACTATTGTGTAAATAGTCAACTAGAAGTAACCGTAAATTATTTTTTCTGCAAGAAAAGACAGAATATTATTATTAAGCAAAGATTATAAAATATATTGGTATCACATCGGCGGCTAGAGCGTCGTCCGAAGACAGATGGTTTCCGGATAATAACTTTAGTATAAGTAAATAGAAATCAATAAAATTTTAACACAATGTTTATAACAACAAAAGGAAGTTTGGGATTGATTTTTGGGGTTATGGTCCCTAAGTTTAGGAATTAAGAGCCCAAAGGGCCCAAAACAAGCATTTATCTAGTGTCAGGACAATAAAGTGTGTATAAGTATTTCAATTGTTCTGAAATTGGTTTAATACCATAAGTAGAAGGTTGGGATATATTTTAGGGGTTATGGGGCAAACAGTCTAGGGAGACTTTGTAACAGCATCCTGTTAGAATTACTTCTTGTTAATATTAATTTTAACCATGACTGTATGACATTTTATATTTTAATATTTTTTGATGTATTTAAATGAGTAGTTATTGTTGCAAACTCCATTAGAAATTTGAATTGAGATCATTTTTGGAATAAGGGTAAGGGGGAGGTGAAAAAAAAATAGGGGGGGGGGGCAATTTTTCTCATTTCAGATTTCAGAAATAAAAAGAAAATTTCTTCAAACATTTGTTTTTTGGAGAGGATTAATATTCAACAGCATAGTGAATTGCTCAAAAGCAAAAATAAATTTTAAGTTCATTAGACCACATTCATTCTGTGTCAGAAACCTATGTTGTGTCAACTATTTAATAACAATCCAAATTCAGAGCTGAATCCAGCTTGAATGTTGTGTCCATACTTGCCCCAACTGATCAGGGTTCGACCCCTGCAGTCGTATACAGCTGCGCCCTGTGGAGCATCTGGTTATGTTCTGTAATATAAACACACTTAAGTAGGAATAGACATGGTTTGTAGGTGTATGTAAATGGATGATTAACAATGTAAATATACCACAAAAATAATGGATCTCGATTTTCCTGAGTGAATAGGGCCCGGTTTGTCAGTTGCTATAAAGAAGATGCGAGATTAATTATTTAAACCTACCTACTGTTATAAATAGATAATGAATGATATTTGTGTACAGATCAGATAGATGAGAATCTCCGTACAGCCCTGCAGGGTGATTTAGGAAACATGGCACCAGGTTTATCTGTACAGGCAGTTCGAGTCACAAAACCTAAAATTCCAGAACAGATCAGAAAAAATTATGAATCTATGTAAGTAATTATAAATATTATTTATAAAAAAATAGAAATATGCTACATTTGTGTTAACCTTTGATCAGGATTATATTTGTTATAATCTTGCAAGAAAATTTCATAGGAATATAGTTTGTATAAATGTCAATGGCTTGTCCATCTTTACAAAATACAAGTTGTCATACATATTTTTAGCTAGACCTAAGAGCCTTTAGCTGTTTGTTTTTATGAACTTGATACATGTATATCTTTTAATAGATTTTCTCTAACACAATCTTCAACAACGAATAAGAAATGATAATTTTCTGCTCTTATAACCCATTTCCATTTTGTATTGTTTTATTGATGCTGTATATTTGGTAGTTAATTTTCATGTTATTTGTTATGTATGAAATATGTTTAAGAAAACCATGGTCTTATTTTTAATAGTTTTATGTGAGCTTTCACAGTTCTGATTTTTTGAAAATGCTTCTTATATTTGATTTCAGGGAAGGAGAGAAAACAAAGTTACTTATTTCTATTCAGAAACAGAAAGTAGTGGAGAAAGAGGCAGAAACAGAGAGGAAAAGAGCTGTTATAGGTAGGTACAAGAAGTCATTCTCTGATGTTGTCGGTATATTTTACTTAGGCAAACCTGAATATCTACAATTTTGCTCACCATAAGACAGCACTTTCTATTCTCCAAGTGGTGTATCATTTTAACATTTAAAAGAAAAAGTTTTCATGAGAAAAGGATGAAATGGACATTCTTATTCCAAATTTGTATGGTCTAGTGCACACTTATTTGAAGTCATGCATGGATTTATAGGTTTAATTCTACTGGTGTAAATGCTATATTCCCATGTTTTTAGCTCACTTGTAAATTTTGATCGATTTGTGATAACCGGTTTGGATATTAATCCTCATCTATATTGTCACTATTTAATCATTTCACTTATAGAAACTTTTAATTAGGAACTGTTGGTTTAAATATTGCTAAAATTGCTAATATTGAATAAACAAGAGTTTTTGACACATTACAGAGGCTGAAAAAAGTGCTCAGGTGTCCAAAATTCAGTGGCAGCAAAAGGTAACAGAGAAAGAATCACAAAAGAAGATATCAGAAATAGAAGGTAAGCATGAGATGAAATGTTTGATATTGATCATCATTGTAGCAACACAACAACATAAGTTTTCCAGAAAATTAGGTTAATGCATTAAATCATGGTTAAAATTGTGTAACATCTTATATATTATAGATAAAGTGGAAGCAAATACTAGGCCTTGTGGTTGTAAAATCTCAGAAATAATCCAATTGAAATACTTTATTTGATGTTACGAGCTAAAATTTTGTACTCTGAGAAGTGAGTAAAGTATTGCAACCAAACAGCCTAGTTATTATATTTTCAATTGTATTGCAACCAAACAGCCTAGTTATCATATTTTCAATCGTATTGCAACCAAACAGCCTAGTTATTATATTGTCAATCGTATTACAATATACATGTGGACTTGTAGATTTCAGACTTTCATGTGTTTATTTATTATTTGGGATCCTCGATAAGTGTTTTCATTCAAGATTTATTAATTTGATTCTTGTACATGTTTAAAAAGATAGTACTAAAGGAGAATATTGAAGATCTGCCTACACAAATGTTTTGTCTATCCAAGTTGAAATATGAAAACATGACATGAGCCACAATTTTATACATTCTCTTATGCTCTTATTGGTTGAGTAGATGAATCATGTACAACCCCCACTTGAACAGTTTAGCATAACGAATTGTTCTGTTTTTAGATGCTACCCATTTAGCTAAAGAAAGAGCAAAAGCAGATGCTGAATTCTATAGAGCAAAGAAAGAAGCAGAGGCTAATTCAGTATGTATCAAATCATTAACAAGCAGTCTCATTATTGCTGCATAAAGGAAATTAACTTAGAAGCATGGTTGATTCTTGTGGAATTCATAACTATGCTATTTGTATGGCTTTAATTTTAAACAATTGCATTCCACAAATCTTTATTAATTGTAATACTGAAGCAGTTATATAAATATATGTAGTTCATCCAGTTAAATCATTGATAGAATAGAAAATGGAAACAAGGAATGTATCCAAGAGACTATAACCCGACCAACAAACAGAAAATGGCACATGACCTCCAAATCAGTGTTTTGAGAAAATTCTGCACCGGGAGGTAGACTTCAGCTTACCCCATAACAGTAGCAAATTATACATCATGGATGCAACACTTAACTCAGAAACAGAAAAATGAACCAAAATTTAAAAAAAAACATACAAGATTAATAAAGGCTTATGGTTTCTGACATTTGCAAAAATGTGGCGGGGTTAAACATGTTTGTTTATGCTGTGGTACTTTTGGTATGAATATGACTGTTTGAAAATTTATCAATTAGACATTCAAATTCTCCAAAAATAACTGAGATAGGAGTAATTGGATTTTATAGTTTTTCCTCTGTTGTACTACAATGACACCATATTTGAATTACCACAAAAATTCAAAAGCTTTAAAATACCCTTTTTTAGGTAATCTGTGTTCCTGTTGTATGACTCTATACTGAATTTCTCAATAACATAGCCACTGGGGACATTTTGATATTGTGAAGCAATCTTGTTTATTTTATTAATTCTAAATACTGCAACATTGTTTTGAAAGTAAATGTATTAAGAAAAAAACTTGTTCTAATTTGTAGGCTAAACTGACTGACCAATACTTGGAGATGTTACGTTACCAAGCCATTACTACCAATACAAAAATATACTTTGGTAATAGTATTCCTCAGATGTTTATGGATCCTAGTGGAGTTGTCCAAACTTCTCAGCAAAAGGGTGCTTCATCAAAAGTTTCTGAAAATAGTAAGTAAACTTTTATGATACTTAAGGTATTTAGAATAAAGTAAAATTAAAACTGAAAAAAAAATCAGAAAATTCATCCATTAAATTTTGACAGGTGAGCTCTTAGGAGCCTCTTTTTTTAAATTTTATTTGCACTAAGTGATTGATGGAGAAAATTTCATCTTCATTGTGAAATAAAAAATAAATTAAAAACTGAAACGTTCTTTTTTTTTCAGATTAAAAGTTAAAGAAGAAGATGAGCATCTGTGATACGAATGAATTAAACCAAAGTGGAAATGTCATTTCTGAAAATAGAACTGAAATGGAAATGTTGTTTCTTAATATAGAACCAGAATGGAAATGCCTTTATAAATAAAAGAACCTAAATATAAAACCTTACCAAAAATTAAAAAAAAAAAGTAGAGTGTAAAATTTTTTTCCTTCCAAGTATTTCAGTATAAAATGTTTCCTTTCTCTTATCTTTATGTGCCATTTGTATCTTATTTATAAAGTTATAATGACATTAAAATAAACCATTAAATTGTAAGGTTTATTAGTGTTTGATACTGTAAATACAGAGATTATTGTGAATTTGTCATTTTAGACCAAAATGCAATAATTGTTTTTTGCCCTACTGATTAAAAGCGAGCTTCATTCATGTAAATGAATCCAAAACCCTGTTGCTTTAATCAAAAACATTGCAATAATTTCTGAATTTACAGTAGTTAGAGTGTATTTAAAGGTTTTCAGCAATCTCAATTCAAGTATGTTATAAGAATATTTATGTTAAAATTATTACATGTACTTACAAAATTGCATGGTCTTTGGTTATTTTCATAGTATAATTTTATTTTTTTATAATTTTCAAATTATTAACTAATTAGATTGATAAATTTATTTCTACTAATATTTTTCAATTTGACCTTCCTCTGTTTTCATGTCAGAAGTGAGTGGCTTGTTGTTTTAAAAAATTATGAAGTAAATATTAGACCAAAAAATTAATGTGTAATCACTAAATTGTGTAATTTTTTTTTTTTTTAAATTATGTTCAAACTTCAAACAGTAATGACAAAAAATAACTGTTATTTTCATTTTTAGCAGGTTTTAAATATTTGTGTGGAAAAATTGCTGTATTTACATTATTTTGACATACTTTTTCACAAATTTTGAAAGTTTATTGCTCTTGTGATTTGTGTACACAATTGTAAACTTTAATATAATCACATTCTTTATTCAAATAGGTGTAACTATAATTCTCTGAAATTTTAAGTTTATATTCAAAGTGTTTTATATATGGTTTGTACACTAATTTCTTACATACCATAATAACAATAGTGCCTTTGTACGTATACTGTTGATATTGTTAGATATTTATAGTGTTGTGATTACCTGTATGTTAATTGTATGTTAATTCCAATCAAAATATCTACTTTGTCTAATGTTTACACGAGGAAAAATTTGTTTCCTTAGACATGTCATTTCTTTGTCATATACTATTGTAGGTTTTCAAAATAAGATCTATCTCAGATGCTGATCCAGGATTTTGAAAAAGAGGGTGCCTACCACCAAAACAATGTTAGGATTTGGAATTTTAAAAAGTCTATGGATTGACTATCTATGTAGCTACAAAAGCCCCCTTCACCCATCCCTAAATCAGCTTCTGCATAAAAGAGATGATAAGTAAAACAAAATGTTGCCAAAATTATCTTAACATGAACTTTATCCCCTAGGTTAAAGGGGGTTCCAACCATATGTCCCTATTGAAAATCATTGATTGTAAAAAAAAAAAGGGGGTTATCCTCACTATTTACCATCACAAACTACAGTTGTCAAACTCATTCTGTTGGATATATCAAAATAGAAACTCATTAATCATCAGATATTATTATCTATGTAAGCAGTATTAATGTTGTGTATATATTTTTTTATTTTAAACACACTTAAGAGAAGAAGGATGTTTTAAAATCTTACAATCATTCCATTTAATATTCAACGCTTACTTCATTTTACACATTTCCTGTATTTGATGTTTTTGAAAGGGATTTAGAATTTAAATTTGTGTGAGACTTCAATCTAGATTAATGCAGTGAATAAAAGACAAGTTATATCCAAGACATAGCTAAGAATGGGTAAAATATAATCATTGTTAATTTTGTTCTTACCCTGCAAAGTATTAATGATTTATAAAGAAAATCAACAAAATCATAGTTTCAGATGTGATGGTGATATAGATTATGTCATTATTATATAAAAAGTTGTACACATTTATGTAAATATTTATTTTAGGACTTTTACAGTACATCATATTTGTGTTCAGATCAATTATGGATTACGAGTAAGAATACAGTTGTAATTACACTAATTCTCAGCATATATGAGTATTATTTTTTTTTTATTATTTTGAAGTATCTCCGTGTGTGCCGGGTACACTTTGTCCATCAAATAGCTGCTACTGTTTTTCATATGAGAATTTAAATTTAATTAAACAAAAAATTTGTTTTTTTATTTAAAGAGGAAGATAAGAAGACATTGTACAATTTGTGCTCCCTATCCATCATGATACTTTGACATCCACCCTTCTAAACTAGAAATAGGTACACATTTAGTAATATTAAGTATGGATATATCTGCAGACAAGTCATATTTTTTTAAATATTTTTCTTATGCTGTAAACTGCTTACACCATTCCATAACTTGAGTATTAATTTATACATGTATAAATAGTTGTATAGGAATGAATGATAAAATTCTATACCTGTATAAATTATTGTTCATAGTGTTTTAGTTTGATGACCCTTTAACAGTTTTGTAAAAATTGGCTGTCAAAAATACAGGAGTTAGTTTCACAAAAAAACTTACGACTAAGATTGGTCTTAAGTCATGAACAAACCAGTATACTTAAGATCAATCTTAGTCAGGCCACGGTTTTTTAATTTGTTGGTTTACGGATTTTTCGCATAAAAAAGTCGGGTCGGTCGGTCGGAAAAAAAAAGAAAAAAAATATCTTTCAAAACAGAAAAAATACGCAAAATAAAATATATATTTCACCTTACTAACAAAATGTTGGTCTTATATGCTGTTTTGTCATCATTTCTTAACATTAAGTTTGTTGAAATATTATTGATCAGTGATCATGAACATCGCATGACATCGTTTAATAATTTCCTGTAAAAAAGGGGGGTTGCACGGACAAAGACGAAATTAAATCGTCATTTCACAAACAAGAAAAACAGATTCGCGTAGCTCTCAATCAATCTCAGAAAACTTGGTGAATAATGATCTTCAAGCACAAAAACTGATAAAGAAAAAAATATAAAAACGTCGTACAAAAATAAGTTTCAACACACGTGTCGAAAAACGTAATAGACTCGTCCACTGGAAAAACGACAATATCGGGTTAATCAGTTGTCATGCAATCCGGTTTTTATCCCAATGATCGATATTTTTTGTTATCTATGAAACATGAAAATTCCAAATGATTTGTTAATATTCAGTACTTTAATTGATGTATTCCACCTGTCCACATTTGGACAAGTCTATTTCTCTGAGATGATGCATCTTACGGACTGATGACAAATAAGGGAAACGAACTTATTTTGTAAGTGGTTTTAAACACAGGTTTCGTTCCACAAAATTATTTGCGCAAAAGACATTTCAAGGTCAGTTATAATTGATTTGTCTATTTTTAGAAACGTAAATTATTTTTCACAACAGAAAGGGTTACAGTCAACTTTGTTAATGATTAATGCATTTCATTTCATAATAAAGAAAAATTTAATTATTTTTCAGGGATAATGCATTTAAAAGGGTCGGCGGGAATAAAAAAGCATGAAAAGTCAATTTTATTTTTATTCTGAAAATCGGCAAAATCGGGTCGGCGGATCCGTAAACCAACAAATAAAAAAACCGTGGCCTCATAAGTTTTTTTGTGAAGTCGACTCCAGGTGGATGGATTAATCTGGCGCTAAAATTGGCCATAATATTGTTGCTTGAATATTCAGTAGCAGCTTAAATTTTTTGCTGAAATGTCTTTCGCCTGTTTTTCAATAGAAACATCAGCTATAATAGTTTTGTTAAAATTAATTAAATTTTTATTTTGGATGAAATCCCATATCTTGTAAATGCTCACAAACAATAGTTGCATACATGTGTCATGTAGAAACATGAGAAATGTGTAAAACAGAAAATTACTGTGTATACAGTTGTAGCTATTTGTTTGATACTACTTCTTGGTTTTGAAGCTGAAGTTTTCTGTATATTGGGATCCCTTTATTTGTGAAGGTTGTGTATTATTTTATGTAATGCTCAAGTAGACTAGATTTTTTTTATAATCATAATCAGACTATTATCCTGCACAGTGTGGTGCTTTGTGTTGTTTATTGCAATATGTATACATGTATTAGTGTATGTGAAATGTTGATTAAATGTATGTTAAAAAGAGAGCATTGTTAATAATCATAATGTTTGATACAGACATGATGTTGTTATTTATCAAGTCATATATGATTTTGTTTATTTCATAAAACTAAGAGTTGTGATTTGGCTGTTATATCTTTTGGAACAAATAACAAAAAGTTTAACTAATGAGATCTGTTAAACCTAATTTTAAGAACAGTCGGTATGAGAACATGAAAAAAGATAAAACATTTCCTTGAAATTCTAAAAAAAATCATAGTATTAATCATGTAACATTTTACAAGATAATGCAATAACTGAGATAATAGATTTACAATTGTTTTGAATTTAGGTTTGATGAGCATTGAATGATTCCTTTATTTTAATTGATTTTTGTTTATTCTACCATAGGCATATAGATAAGAAATCTGTCAACTTTGAAGAAAGGTTTTTCTAATTTACACCAGTTCAAAAGATTGACATTTTATAGAAGCTTAATTTAAAAGTGCTGTTATTTTGAGAATTGACATTAAAATGTTATAAAAGTTGAGAAACAAAACAATGTTTATATGATCACTAACTACATTATTTTATATACTATTTATAATGTTAGATACTGTAATTCATCATTTCGTTTTCAAAATCATCCTTTCTAATAAAACCTATATACCTTTGTTTTTGTATAATATATATAATGCCAGTATATAATGTTGTGGTATTTCTCTGGGATATTTTGGTTTGATTGAAAGGTCTTTATTCTCTTAAGTGGACCCAGCCAATATAGGGCTATACTAAACTTAACGTTATTTTAAACCTTACCATAACCCATACCTAAACCATACCTACCTAAACCTTGTTTAACGCTCCCGTCATCATAATCATAATCCTACCAGTAACTCTAAATTAAATAAAACCAAAAGCACAGGGTCTGGAAATAAAATAAAGGCTACATTAGTAACTTACAAAAGTCAATGAGTCAAAGCAAAAATTGATAATAAGGTAATTTGTTACCTGTAAGTTTTTATCAAAGTACTAACACAGGTTTAGACCCTTATCTGGCAGCTATATGATTACTTTCTCTCCTGAGTAATTGAAAAAATAAGACTTAGGTATGTTGTTTCCGTCAGCTTTGGCTAAGCCAACAATTTGTCAAAAACATGTTTGCATGTCAACTTGTGTACATAAATAATTAAATATCAGACCACAACGGGTTTTGAATGTTTAATGATCGATGTCCATGCTTTAAATCCAATAGTATAATAATTTGTCATCTTTTAAAATAGAAAACCGAGTTTAGAATCAACTTAGGATTATTACGGTTTATATATAATAATTTCAATTAGGTTTTATTATACGAGATGCGTAATTATTGTGTAACATAATTCTTTCTTATCTTTGAACACTTTTCTAAATATGTTAATTCTGTTAAGAAAATGAAAAGTATTTGATTTTATAAGACAAAAAAAGAAATAAATCTGCCCACCTAAAACATTGTATTTTGTCATGTCTGGTTGAAGGACTTAGTAAATATATTTTGAATCTCATACAGACAATGCATTACATCGGTACAGAGAAAAATTTAAACTCATATTAAATCAATTTAACCATTAACAAATTTGATGAAAAGTTTGTTTCTTTTTTCATCTTTGAACAGCAAGATGGCGAAATGCATCTATAAAATCTGTTAAATTTTGCAAGTTTAAAATAGAGAATGATTTAAAACAAAATCAATTTCACTTCTTCGATACATGAGGTAAAAATAAATAAAAAGTATTATGTAATCAAATTTTGTTGAATATCTATTTCCAGTTTATGATCTTTTACATGTTTTATGTGTAAAGATAGTAAGGTAAACATAAATAAACAGAATTAACACATTTTTGTTACTGCTTCGTAAACGATGATGTCCTACTGATTTTATGGTCATCATACTGATACTTTATATATTCCTTAGTTTTAAGAAGACACCTTTAACCAATTAATTGTATGGTGTGTTATAACTTTGGATATTGATAAGGGTAAATACAGAAAAGCGCTTTGAACACATCACAATCATTAAGTGATATTGTCAATGTTATATAAATACAGTAATCCTAAAAGTTTTCTTTCTGATTTTTTTTTCTAATTTCATTTTACATTTAGCAGACACGTACAAATTGATTCGAAAGACTGTGTCATGACTAAACAATTGCGGAAATTATAGTCAGCTATAAAAGGCCCCGAAATGACAATGTAAAACAATTCAAACGAGAAAACTAAGGGCCTTATTTATTTAAAAAAACTGCCTTCGTTAAAACAAAGCAGCATGCATGTCGGTGAAAAGTGAACCATAATTATTTCCGATGCGATTGCATGCAATTGGTCTCAGTTGAAAAAAATGTCAATCTAACATAACATACATTTGGTCAATGAAAAATAATCAAACATCATGACAGTTTCACAGTTCCAATTTTTTTTGTCGAATAAAGAGTTTTTTTTTTTAAAGTCATATGAAACCAGTGAGTGGTGAAAAATAATATTTATCCAATTCTTGAACCAATGCATGTATCTATAATACTAAAATTACGAGGTCCAATTTGTCAGCCGTCATCACGTAAAAACGACGAATCAAAGAATTCAACTTTATATATAACTAATATAGTACAAAGGTGTAGATTAAAAATTACACCACTCAAGGCCCTTTTGTTTTCCACGTAATTAATATTGCCAATAATTAAGAAGTTCCGGATCGAGTCCGATACCGATACCAATAATATATTCACCTGTTACTTACTACCTTATCTGTACGTTCCGCATCTGACAGGCGCACCACCAAACGGTGTATTCAGGATTAATATGCAATATACACGGGTCATAATCACAGGATTGACACTACTGAATTGTAGTATTTTAATCAGTAAGACTTTCTAAGATAACAATACGAATACTAAACATCTGGACTAAAAATAAGGCGTATAGGTACAGTTTTCAATTTGTTAGCGGGCATGACGTAAAACAGCGAATCAAAGAATTCAACTTTATTTATAACTAATATAGGACAATGCTGTTGATTAAAAAATACTCCATTCCAGGACCTTTTGTTTTCCAAATAATTAATATTACCAATAATTGATAAGTTCCAGTTCGACGGGTTCAAACAGAAAGATTTGAAAACAGAGAAAACTGTGTATCTTATAATCGGCATGACTTTATCAGATGACAATACTAATACTAAAATAAGGCTTGCGCAAAGATATATACTTTAATTCAGTCACGGACCCGCGATATCACGGGTGTGTTCTAGTATATCATAAACTTAGAACTCTGTGCACGATTTTGTCATTTTTTACGCAAATATATCGTATAATTGTCAATTTTTTTTCTCTCTGTCTGTTATGATTTAACAAATATGGCTGCTCATTAAATGCCGTGTTTTAAAGCCCAAGTTTACCGATTGTCACCTTATAGTAAATAAATAACAAAAAGCATGGGTATTGAGCACATGTTTAACATGTACAATCAGATATTTGTTTATTTTAATGACAGATCCATGCGTATTGCGATCACAGGATTTTTGCGAGGAGGGTTACGCTCAGGTCACTATGCATACGGAAAATATGTCGGCGAATTGCTTCCTGGAAGCAAGCAATTAAAACAAATAAACTTCTTCTAAATGTGGACAAATTAAAGAATTTTCCTCAGAAAAAAGTATATGTACATAAGTTGTATAATGAAAACTATCCGTTTAGTTATAAAAAACATATGCATGATTTTTTTTTTAATTTGAGGTTTCTTATGACTTTAAATGTGATTTGTCCGTTCTTCAAGCAAGACAGCTGTTTTAACTATGGACACTTAACAAAAGATTGACTTATAAGTCTACATTGTCTTTAAGTTTATAATGAGGAATACGTGTGTAAAGGGAAGAAAAGTCAATTTGTACTCCTTACAGAAGCTACAAAATGTATGTTTTTTTTTATCTCACTAAGACCTTTTTTTATTTTATCTTTTAAATTAAATTATGATATTGCATAAAGTATAGTAGATTCTAAAAGAGAGATCCAATTTTTATAATCAAAACCAATCTATAGTGTCACTGTTTAAATGCAAATGTATTGCAATTCTGGACATAATTTCATTATATTGTTTGTTATATTGGTCTCTTACAACATCTTCTACTAGGGACACAAATTCGGCCCTGTTGACTTCAATTTGTTTGGTTAAACTCTTCCTGGTTTCAAATGTTAATATAACTTGATTTTCATGGTAAAACCTTTTAAAATACATGGATCTTTTATTTGACACAATAGATGTAAACCTCCATGCTGCGAGATTTTATGATTTTAGTCGTTGTGTATTCAAGTAACAATCCATTGTGTGCTTTTTAAATATATTACAGTTTTGAATATTTTTTAAATTTATTTTCATATTCGTTTTAATGATTATTTCATAATAATGTTTATTTCTAAAGGTATATATGTAATTGATCTCAACTATGACAAAGTATTTAGTAAAAACGGGGTATTTTCCAAAATACATGTAGCTAATTTAGCCAAATCAAAAACTTGTCAAAGATAAAACTCAGAAAGTGTGAAAAATTAATAATATTTATACACGCATCACTCCCTGTAGAGAACAACCAAAGATACTTGAATCACACAAATCAATATTGGCATCCCGGGGTGTGTAGGTTTATGAAGTACATGTAGTTGTTAAAAAGTTAATTAACAGTAACTGATTTAATTAGTAAATATTTTTGTTAAAACATATTTCAAACTTTATCATACTACTGAGTATTGGGATGTTTAATATGTCCGGGTTTTTTTTCAGGGAAGATAAATCATTATTGTTAGCAGAGACATATACTACAAGAGACATATACTACAATTGTAGTATATGTCACTGTTGTTAGTTAGCTTAATACGGTTATGGAAAAATTATGAAATGATAATTAATAAAATTTTAATAATTTAAAAAATCAAAGCCATTTTTTCTGTTAAAAAATATAACTGGTGCAACCAAAGAACCCTTATCCAATTGATGTTTATGCATGGTCACGATATATGCAATAACGATGAAGCTTATTCTTTTATTCAACTAAAATCCAAAGGAGGGTTTTAATTTCAACATGCATGTAGAGTAAACATGTATATCTTCAAAATTATATTGTATATTAGAATCTTAAAAGATATTATCATACTAATTCATAAAAGTATAAGGTTTTTTTCGATGACTTTGTATCCAAGCTTGTAAAATTTTCTTTTACATGACAACTTTCAATTTTCAACCATAAAAATAGGGGAGAATTACAAAAGTTATTTTTTAGACAAAAAGACCATTTTATTTCCCTGTCTATGGAGATAATTGAAATATCCACGCGAAAATAAAAAAATAACGAATACTATTTGTTATTGACGCAAACAGATGTCAGGTGTTTGCAAAACAATGCCTTCTCTGTATACATTAAAAAGGCTACTTTGCTATTTATGGTAGCAAATTTTAAATCAAAAGTGATGGATGTTTAAAATATCTTATTTTCATAAAATTTACATCATTAAACAGTTCAAACCTAAAAAGAAACTATATTTAACCACGCGAAGAAGAAATTCAAATGTTAACATAAAGTAATACGGGTATAAAAACTATTTGCCCATACAAATCTTAGCAAAAGTAATCGCTGTATATGGACAATTACTAGCGCATGCGCAATAAAGACCGAACAAATTCTTGTACATGTTTTCACTCCTGGACAAAACAGTGCAATGCTCAACATGTTGCGATTGCATGCAATTGGTCTCAGTTGAAAAAATGTCAATCTAACATAACATACATTTGGTCAATGAAAAATAATCAAACATCATGACAGTTGGCGACTACTATATTA
Source organism: Mytilus galloprovincialis (assembly GCF_965363235.1). Lineage (NCBI taxonomy): Eukaryota > Metazoa > Mollusca > Bivalvia > Mytilida > Mytilidae > Mytilus > Mytilus galloprovincialis. The sequence goes on from NC_134846.1 coordinate 69,350,053, forward strand.
TAAGTACGTAAGAGGATAACTATATTTGATATGTGCGTACCTTGCAAGGTCCTCATGTCTGTCAGACAGTTTTCACTTGACCTTGACCTCATTTCATGGATCAGTGAACAAGGTTAAGTTTTGGAGGTCAAGTCCATATCTCAGATACTATAAGCAATAAGGCTTGTATATTCGGTGTATGGAAGGACTGTAAGGTGTACATGTCCAACTGGCAGGTGTCATCTGACCTTGACCTCATTTTCATGGTTCAGTGGTTATAGTTAAATTTTTGTGTTTTGGTCTGTTTTTCTCATAATATATGCAATAGGTCTACTATATTTGTTGTATGGAATGATTGTAAGGTGTACATGTCTAGTAGCGGGCAGATGTCATGTGACCTAGACCTAATTTTCATGGTTCAGTCATCAAAGTTAAGTTTTTGAGTTTTGGTCATTTTATCTAATACTATATGCCATAGGTCAACTATATTTGGTGTATGGAAATATTTTATGATCTTTATGTCAGTCGCGCAGGTTTTATTTGACCGTGATCTCATTTTCATGGTTCATTGCAAAGTGTTAAGTTTTTGTGTTTTGGTCTATTTTTCTTAAACTATAAGTAATGGGTCAACTATATATGTTGTATAGAAGCATTGTTAGCTGTACATGTCTGCCTGGCATGGTTCATCTGACCTTGACCTCATTTTCAAGGTTCATTGGTCTTTGTTTAGTTATCTTGGTTAATGTTAAGTTTATGTGACAGTTGTAATAAAGCTTAGCTTTATACTTAGGACTATCAACATAATATCAATGATTAGTATAGAAGGCGAGACATTTCAGCGTGTGCACTCTTGTTTCTTTTTAATGTTGGAGGAAGCCTGAGTGCCAGAATAGTACCACTGACCTTCGGTACAATCCTTGTCAAATAGGATTGGAGTCAAGCGCATCTGCACGGGATTGGAACTCACAACCACAGGTATACAGTAGTTTGATTAGGTAAACAACTTTCGCCAACAAGGCCCCACTACTAAGGATAGAGCATTGATATTTGGTATACATTTGGATAAGCATCCATGCTGTTTCCCCCGACCTTATTGATTTAGAGGTAAATATATCAAAAGTTACTTCTTTGTTCAATAATAGCCCAGAAGGTGAAGAAGACATGTATTTATTTAGAGGTCACTTGGTCAAAGGGCAAGGTCATAGTTCATAAAAATAAAATTGAAATTGGGAAATGTGTTTTTTTCAGCCACCCATCACATCCTAACAAAAGTAGATTTGATAATGCCACAGGCAGACCTGTTTGATATAGAGGTCGCTCGTTTAAAAGTAAAGGGCTAGATTATGGCGGGAATTGATGGACTGAATTTAAAGAAAATTTGGTTTTACCTATATTGAAATGATTTTAGGGTCAAAATGTCAAAGATAGTTTTGTTAACTAATGAATATGTTGAAAGTTCGGGAGAAGCTATTTCTGGACAATATCATTTGATTTATAAAAGATTTAAACAAAGGTTTGATATTGACGCATGAGTTGCAAAAGATCCAATTTGATTTTTAGGACACTATGTCAAAGGGTCAAGGCCACAGCAACAACTAAAAGACAGAACAAATGTGTGAAAATTGAGTTTTGGGGAAATGTCACAAACTTGGTTGGTATTGTTTTGATGCCCGACCAAATTCATATCTTGTAATACAATTAACATTGCAACTTGGCTTATATAACTTGAACTGCCATTCAAGAAAGATCAGATAAAAATACCAGCAGATTAAAGGCCAAAATTATGTTCATGTTAAAAATATCAGGTGAAACATCAGGCAGAGTGAAATAAAGGCGAAATATTCAAAAGGGATAGTCATAATTTGTTAACATTGCACAAAACAAAAAAAAACAACCAAAAGACAAACAGCAGTCTACAAAACACAACATAGAAATTAAAATATATCCTGATCCACATATGACACCCGTGGTATTCCTCATGTTAGCACAAACCCAGTGACAAGTCTAATTCGTAAGGTAACATATTTGTCGTCATCTGTGAATTGGTCAACTAACTCCTGATGGTGTCCGTATTTTTTCTCTCGAAAAAATAACTCATCACTTGGAACTCTTGGTTTAATAACTCATTTGTATACACCAACCCTCTACCAAGGATATGAAATGCATGCTTTGGAATCTCGCATCAACTGGGAGGTATACTTCATATTAAAGCTGTCGATGCCGGAATAAAAGGATACATAGAAATGGAAAAATTCGCAAAAAAAACAAAAAATACAAAGCTTCCTTACAGTCACGAAAAAGAAGAAAAATTTCAATCAAATGTAATTACAAACTGCATGTTCATACACTGGTTCACGAAACATCTAACGATGACTCGATGATTACTAAATTACTATGGAATATTACACATACGTTTATGACATCGGAAGCACCTCCATTAAAGTTGAAGTTTGCAGGTTGCAGGTCATCCATAAATATTATATGTATTTTCACGGTTCATTGCTCAGTGTTAGGTTTTTGTGTTTTGTCTGTTTTTCATAATTTATAAGTAATAGGTCAACTATATTTGTTGTACGGAAGAATTGTAAGCTGTACATGTCTGTCTGTCTGGCATGGTTCATTGGTCAATGTTTAGTATTCTTGGTAAATGTTAAATTTATGTGACAGTTGTAATAAAGATATATATTTAGGACTATCAACATAATATCAATGACTAGTAAAGAAGGCGATACATTTTAGCGTGTGCACTCTTGTGCTTTAAATTGGCAGAAATAAACACTTACTGAAAACTAGAGGTTAGAACATATAATCCTGATACAAAAACAACATGAGTACAACACTAGTACACAAATAAGAAGATGTGGTACGAGTGCCAATGAGACAACTCTCCATCCAAGACAATGAAGTTAAAGTAAGCAGTATTATTTTACAATACGGCCTTGAACACAGAACCTTCAAGTTGGCACATTTTTGCGTCCTGATGAAAATTGGAAGTGCAATTCTTATATATATACATGTAAATTAATATTTTGACAATACATGAAAGACAGGACCGAATACAGAAATTTTCAAATGGGAAGACATGTTCAAGTAATCCTGGAGGCTCTACAGAGTATTTCAAATGTTTTCCGAAAAATTGAGATTTGTTTTGGCAGAAGGGGCAGCTCTGTTTGATGGTCTATATTCAGTGATTTAGAATTTTTGCTTGTCTTTTGCAATTATCATAGTTTCTCAACTCTCAAGTCAAACTGAAACTTTGTTTCTTTGAAACTTTACTCAAGGACAACCACAAAAATACCCAGAGATACATGTATATGTTCAGCTCACAGGACATTTTCTAAAAAAAAATAATACTTCTTAGGGGCATAACTCTTTTAAATACGTCAACCTTTTTAGAACTTGTCCTAGATGTTGCTGATATTAACCTATTATAACCTATTTATAGAATAGTTTTATAAAAAAAAATTGCAAAAGTTATACACGTGGGAAAGATAACAAAAGCCGGATAGACCGGCGAAGAAAGGACTAACAGACGCTCAGTATTTCTATTTCCCCTGCAACACGTTACTAAAAAAATGCCTTTCATAGCGTATTTATAAGCCAGTAAAAATTTAAAAGAGCATCAAGCGAAAACAAGACTTTTGAATAGGTAGACTTTTGAGAAGGACCCTTGCTAAGAATGCAATAGAACTTAGCTAAAGAATCCAGAAACACTGTTAATCAAAAATATATACAATGATATACATATATATATCTAGTTTAAAAGCAAAAAGTCTTTAATTTACCACTTAAAATTAAAACCGTGTCAGGTCTTGATGCTTAATATGCATGTATTAGTTAGTGGTGAGAATCTATGCGTTTGTTGAAGGTTTTACCCAAAAGTTTGTTAAGCTTTCTTTTTTCATACGAAAATGTGTGTATAATATTACATAAACCCAACAAAATATTGTAATTAATGTAAATTGATAGATTTCTATTTTTAGGTGTAAGATTATTTACACAAGAATGATGTGTATTGTAATTAAATATCATGCCTTTAACATTGATCATAAAATTGTTTAACAAGTGAAACAAGTAAAATTATGTAAATTACACCATTCCATGCTTATCCCCTTGTGGCAATCCGCAACCCGCAACCTGCAACCTGCAACCTGCAACGCGCAACCTGCAACCCGCAACCTGCATTTTAGACAATTTCTTAAAATGATGCTCAATTATAAAATATTAGTAAGACTTTTTAAAAGACGTGTCTTTAAGTCACGGTGTCTATTAGATGCATCTTTAAGTTCGTCTCAAAACGCGTCTTGAAAATTTGTCTCGAGACTCAAGATGTTTCAAGACAAGGAGGTTCATTTGCTATGTACAACTTACTTTTACTAGTGCAGAATGGGAGAAAACTTGGCGGGGTATGGACTTTCACACAACAACAACCATACACGCCTAAAGGATAGGTGATGGAAAAATATCTAGATGCAGCAAAAACCTTGAAGTTGACATCGAATGTGACCTGAAACAATACATCGATAGAGTAACAAAAAAAGGTAAACAGAATATTTAGATTTAAAATAAGCAACTAAAGAACATCCCATAAAGAAACAAAGGCAACCGCGTATGTTTGTTGGTTATGTAGCTCTTCGACTATTTCGCTTCTTTTATGTCATTGGCTTCCAAATATTGGGCTTATGACATTCCTGGTTATCTTTAATGTGTTGTTTTCATTTTTTCAAGTTTGCATTGGTCATATCCAACTTAGCCTACTGTGCAATAGATGGCCCTCAGTATCAAAAAGGGCAGGTGAAAAAGACTGAGATGTTCGTATATCGTTCTACCTGTTGTTGCATCACCATACCAAGAAGTGCATGCCGATATTACTCAACCAAGAGCAATGGCTTCAAGCACCACATTTTTTAAGAGCAGTGATGATCGACCACTTGCAACTCTTTACCAGTAACATAAGGTAAGCTTCCTCCTAGGCCCAGTCTGTCGAATTCAAGAGGTAGCTTTCAACACTCTCTTTTTCGGTTTCTTCGGTCCCCCATTTTTAGTGCAAAGTAAGTAAAATTATGAACTGGAGCTAGCAGCCAGTGGAGACTGGCAAGGAAGTCTGATTTGTTCAGGCCAGTTTAACGGGGGGAAAATGGATTACCCCTTTTTTCTTGATTATATCCTATCATACGTATAACATGACCTGCTTTGATTTTTTTTGCCTTATAAAACATATTTCGATCTTTTCTTGTGCCCGCCTGAGGTGTTGCTTATTGGTCATGATTGACATTTAAAAGTAATTTATACATGTAGATAAAATATTTAGCCGCACTTGCCATGACTTGGTAGATCTTAAAACTAAGTTACACTAAAAGGATAGCAGGAATTACCAAAAATTTAAGCCGAAACAATAGACCAAGCTGTATGTGTTATTACATCATAATGTCAACTAACTAATGGTACAGATTTTGTTCATCACCAAAAAACAATGTTCCAAAAAACATTTTATGTCAAATAATGTCAACGAATATTTACAGATAACATATTTTACATGTGACTCTTTCTTTTAAAGGACAAATATCTAAAAAAAAAATGATTTCCATTCCATGGATAAAATTTAATATATTACCAATTCATGAGTATGTTGTTCTAAATGTTGCTTTAATTATTTACAGTAGTGCTTTTAATCATTATTTAATAATGTGCAGGTAATTGGAAAAAAAAATGGGTCAAAGGGAAATAACACTTACAGATTAGTTGAACTATTTTTAAAGTTATTTCCCCTTTGATTTACGAAACAATGCCTGTAAAATCTGTCCTGAAAGACAAGTGCGATGAGAGTGCGCCTGCGTACAACTGTTATTGTTAGAATTTTCAAAATGGCGCTGTACAGGCGATAGCTGCCGATTGTGTTTGTATATCATGCAGATTTGTTTTTAACAGGTGAATTGAAAATGGGAGTTTTTCATTACAATATTATGCATTTACGCAACATTTTACTCAAAGAATTTGGCGCGACACGTTCTCAGATGGACGAATGAACGCAATCTTTCTCTTGTACGAGTTATCTTACCTCCTCAAAATGATCAATCTTTTTTCGCCTTTTCTGATAGAGATGCCCATTGATTTATGTCTAGTTTAGAGTTATTTTTTTGAGATATTAAACTACTTTCTGTAAAAAACAAATAATTGACGATTATATAGTTCCTCGCAGCTACATCAGGATCAACTAAGATCTTGTTGTATTGCGTATAAATTATAATTTATATTTTTCAAATCCAGATCATGGCATATGGCCTGGCATGTTGTTTGTGCATAATTCATACATTAAAAAAATCTTTTACCTTTACTACAACAACTATTTAGGTATTTTGTCAAGATGAATGTGGACTAGTCTACAGCTGTTAATATTCAAGTTGGATATTATCACCACTTAGCTTTAAACATATTTATAGTGGATTGGGAAACAAATTATGTATTGCAAATACCTATTTGTTTGCCAAAACTGTACATCTCAAAGGTTCCATTAAAATTTTGATATAATAAATACAAATTATCTGACGCCCACAATGGAAAAGTGATTGTGGAAGGACGTCAATAGTTTAGAAGGGTCCGATTCTCTGGTCAAGCAGGACAGATTTCTAAATAGCAATAAGGTGTATTGGTATTATACCCCTAAACGAATCCGGGTCCGTTCGCCCCCTTTCACTTTCACACCTTACACGTTCGCATCCAATTTTTATTGGTTTTGTGTTTAAAACTTTGTAATCAAGTTTTGGCAAGTCAGTGTATTCCTATAAGTATCAGGGCTCACACTACTTCAGAATTAAAGGGAGAAGTGACTTCTCTTTTTGAAACTGATAGGGAGAAGTGGTGAGATTTGAAAGAGAAGTGCTCATTCGCGCGGTGCGCTACAATGTTTGGATTTTACTATAGTATAAAGGGTCATATGTAAATAATGTTCTTTTTATATTATTCAATTCATATCTGAGTATACAATTAAAGTAGCATTTCAAATTAAAAGTTGTTTAAGTTTTACTAAGGTTCTTGTGAGAAACTACCAACTAAATATTTAATATCTAGCACTAAAAAATTTTTTTTTTATTTTAAAAAATGTTAAGAAAATATAATATATCAATTACAATTTAATTCAAATCTATCTCGTGTATGAAATTCAGTGTTTCTCATAAAAAAATATAAAAGTTATTAAGCTGGGCCATAATATAATTAATAGTCTCAGAGTTAAGCAACTTTGAAACAATCCATAAAAATATAGGGAATTATATGACCTATCAATTAGATGTAACCAAAAGTCTGTTAATGCGTGTGGAATACGTAATTTTCCCCTTTGGGATCAATATTCTTCTGTCAGCTGTTCCATCCGTGCGTCCATAGTAATTATTGTAAAAGTACGGTTTTTCGGTCATAGCCAGTCCGGTTCAGATCCGTAGTTTAGAAATCTGTCAATGGCGGACGAAAAGAAAATTTACAAAAATAAACGATGTTTGACAAGTCATTTGGAAAGGAACATGACGTTTTTAATGCAATAAATGGATTGAACATTTACTGGAGGCAACTTTTATCATGTTTAAATGAAGTAACAAACTTATATTGCTGCCGAAATTTAGGTTGATGTACGTTTTCAAATAACAAGCACTGGAACTTGCGGAAATGCACGAAGTGATAAAAAGTTGTATTTTTATCAAATAACCTGCTACACACTGCAAAGACAATGCTCCAACCTCTTTTCTTAGAATAATGAATCGTTTATGTCTAAATTTCTGTAATTATCAATAAAAAAATTGATGTTTCATCAACTTTGTAAAAACTGAAAATGTCCGATGACGGAAGCTTCAGAGCACAGGGCGACTTGTTTTCGCATTGGGGGTCGGGGAAAGCGAAGTGACGGTCAGGGAAGCAGCGACTTCGCCCAAGTCGCCTGGTAGCTTGAGCCCTGAAGTATATTTGTTGTCATTGTCCTAAATTAAATTAAGACAACATGTTTTTTGTGTTGAATAAATCTTAATCTTTTTTTGGTTAACTTAAGTGTATTGCTAACTTTTATTTCATTGTTTAAAAATAAATTGAGACTATAACAAGGTATTTTTTTGTGTTGAATAAATTTTAAGCATGTTTTGGTTAGTGCATTACTATGATTTTTTTTGTTTCATTGTTTCAGATCAAAGGAGCCAAGCAGTTAAAATCTTTTAGTGTTTTTCATTTAAAATCCTCAATTTGTTTACTCATACCAAGCTAAATACATGCAGTCATGGCAGTATTTACATCAAATCAATTAAAAACAACAAACTTGATTTTCTAATTATTCAACTGGAATTGTATGCGAACAGACCTTGGGTGTGAACATGCAAGGTGTGAACGTGTAGGGTGCGAAAGTGTATTGGGCGCAAACGAACCTGATACTCCCCTGAACATATATTAATTTTCGGTGATGTAACTTTTGATTTCAAGATATTTTTGCTGTTAATTTTTTTCTCATTGTAAAATGATACTCTATTTTCAATTGTTGGGTATAATTTTCAGTAATGATCCATAGACAAGGTGAACATCTAAAACTGTTAACACAAGAAGTTTAAGTATAATAATTTTGAAGGTTTGACAATTTTGACATTCATCGCTTCTAAGGGGCCACAATTGTTTTATTATACCAAACTAACAGTGGAAGGGGATTTTGAATCACTAAGAGCACTTACTTACTTTAGTCAGTAGACATACAAAGTTTATGTTCAAAAATACATTAGTGTCTTAGAATTCTTGTTTGTACAACCAATGATTTGTACAGTATAAACACGGCAAAGGACCATTTATGAGAGATATCATCGGCACAAGATGATCTGCCAAATTCTTATTTCTTATTCTCTTGATCGATGGGCTTCCAGTAAACTTTGCCCTTTTATTTAATTACGTCTGTGACATCTCTTTCATGGGAGATAACTTATGTAATAAATACTTGCCAGTGATTAATAGGGTTATTCTCAGCTGTTATGAATTTTTAGGCTTATTCGTCCTTCCTTGCAATTAAATGAAAATTAGCTGAATTATTCCATGTCACGTGATAACATGTTACCCACTAGAATTGTATGTATAAATTAAATATATGTAAAGTATAATAAATGAATACAATTTTTACCCCAAAATAAGGTGGTACCCATTTATGAGGATTTTCCCCAATCAGATAATTGTTTGTTTCCTGTGTTACTTTTTAATTATGCCAAATTCTTTTCAGTACATGTACGTTATTTTTCAACTTGATAATTTCAAAGAAACGTGTGGACATGAATGTGGCAGCAAATGCTCATGAAGTCTATCCTTATTGTGTGTGAAAAGTCGTATTTCACATGTTTTGTGTGTGTTCTGTGGAAATGTTTGGTATTTTTATTAACTTCATACATACTTGAACTTAGGGATTATAGTGGATAATGAAGAACTGAATCTGTTATGCAAAAAAGTAAACTTCTGAATATTTTACTGAAAAACTAAAAAAAACAATAATTAGTTTCAATCTGAATTTGATTTTTAATGATTAATTTTCCAGGCTTGAATGAACTTTGAAATTCAATATTCATGTTTTTATATACTTATATTTTAGATACAACATGGCTACCAAATCTGCTGTTAAAACCTATGGTAAGGCCAACAGAGAAGCTGCTCAGAGTAAAGCATTTGATGATGCTCTTAAACCAAATTCAGCAGCGAACAGGTCAACATCACAGACTAAGTGGGGCAAGACTTCATTCAGTCGTTTAAGAGAAGATGATCCATTTGAAGTCACATGTAAAAAAGTCAAAATAGAGACAGAATCTGCAGATCCTTTCTCTTTTGATTTTGAAGATGGTGAGACAGTGAAAAAAGAAGTTGTTCAGGCCCCTGTTTTACCACCCCCTCCAACTTCAAACTCAGGGAGTGGATTAGGACGTCCTGCTATCCCTAATCTAAAGGTATCACATAAAGGACAAGAGCAAATTGTTGATAATTCTGAGAATATAGAGGAAAGAACAGAAGAGGAGGAAGATGAAATTCCTTTGTCTAATTTTTCTAGACGACCTGTACGTACATATTCACGTAGGAAAAAAGGGGGCGATGATGACCAAGAATCAGGTGATCAGTCTGTGGCAGTTACCAAAGAAGAAAATACAGTTCAAGGAAGGCCACAGAGAAGGGATGTGTTTTCTGATTCTCCTGAAAGAGAAATAGAGGACCCGTTTGCAGACCAAAATAGTAAAAAGAAAACTACACGAACATACACAAGGCGTAAAGAAGGTAATGTTCCCAGAATGATCACTAGTAAAACTCATGTTTTACATTCAGAAGAAGACAGTGAAGAAGGGTTAACTGTTCTAAACTTCAGAAGTCATTACATGGATCCTGCTGTTTATAGTCAGTTCAAGTACACCCCAAATAATGATGACCCTGTAGGAAGACTCAATAACAGTAAAGTTCTACAAAAATCAGAGATCAAACATGGCAAGGGTTCCACAGTCATTGTGGTTTGTTCCCCAAAGGTTCCTCCTGTTCCAGGACTGAAAAGTTATCTGAAAGAAAAGCCTAGAGGTCCAAAAGCCAGTCAGGAAGATCCTGTGTCCAGCTTCAATCAGGTATCAAACTTAGCTGAGGCAGCAATTTTGGCAAAACAAGAGATACAGACCCTGAATAAAAATACTAACTCAGCGTTTGACTTGACAGAAGAAAATTCTGATAACTTTACTTCAGCCGACCCTGTTCCTCCTAGGTCCTTCAGCAGGAAGACAAAATCATCTTCAGGTTCAGGGGGTTCAGCTGTTAGAGTCAATAGAATATTTAAAAGTAAAAATAGAAACCTTCCTGAAGAAGAAATCAAGCGTGAAGATTCACCAGTTAAAGAAGAGACACCACCTCCACCGTTACAGAACGAAGTTATAGCAGAAATTGAAAACATACAGCAAAATCCTGCTGAGAATTCATTTGGTTTTGATGATGGTGAAGAGTCTGAAATGCCTGATATTGTAGGACAACAAGCTGAAAGTATGGAAATTTCACAGGAACCTACCCCAATACAGAGTTCTCAGGAGTCCCAAGAAACTTGTGACAGTCCAATGGAAGACCTGAGTAGTTCACAAGATATCATGTCCAGTAGTCAGGGATCTTTAGATAGTTCACAAGACTCAGCTAAATCCAAGGAACCAGTCAAGGTGAAGAAAATATTCCGATCCAAGAATGCAAGAGTGGCAGAACTTCAGAAAAAGCCAACACTTCAGAAGGTAATACTGACAACATTTTAATCACTGTAAATATATAAATAAATATGTATATAACAAACATTGGTCTCTTAAGCAAGGTATATGTATAGGGAAAGGGAAATTTAAAACCAATTTTGTTAGATGACAAAATATTATTCATAAATATTACAATATTTGGTTGCATCAGGCTTTGGTGATCTTTTATATTACTGTTCATATTTCTATCTAAAAGTTATAAGATGGCATGTTGAAATATTCTAGTGTTCAGGGTTTCCGCTGGCGGTCGCCATTTTCGCAATTTGCGAAAAAATAATAATTGTGGCGATTAAAATTCGTCATTGGCGAAAGAATTTGGCGAAAGAAATATATAAAACGATTTATTTTCAACCATCTTGTTTGTTTACTTTTTTCGGATTTCTCGGTCTTTACCTGGTCAGACAATAATCGGAATTCACCTTGAACTCGTTAAGATTTTGACAGAAAATCAATAATCAAAGGACTAATTAATAAAGGTTTTGATTGTAATGAGAAAATGATATGGTAGAATGGCGTTCGTTACATGTCACTTAAAGGATCTATTAACGTGACTTTGCGACGCACGTGTTTGAAGCAAAATTTTGACGACTCTTCTCCTTCTTTTAATGATAGTCCAGAAAAGAAAACTTGCCTATGAAGGATAATGTTCAAAAGCAAGAAAGGTCTCTAATTTAAAACTTTATCATTTAACTTTGATATTGATAATTGATTGGAGTGGGTACATTTACTTTCAAGTCGTTTCAGTGACACACATGTTTCAAGCATAGTTGTACTTACACATGTATTGGCGATGGTATAGAAAAGAAAACTGTCTCTATAAAGAAATTTATTCAAAAGGTTGGGAACAACCCCTCGAATAAAAATAACCCTTCAATGTTATGACTACACCTTACATGAGGGATCAATGTCAAGTGATAAAAAAACTTTTCAGTCTTTTGTTTTGTTGTAAAAAAACACTTCATAGTACAAAAGGACACATGTTATTATTTTTTTTAAAACTTTCCCAAAGAACTGTGACATTTTCATGTAACCAAGATTATATTCCAGGATTTATATCTTCTTTAATTTCAAAAATAAGTGGTCCCCTTCTTTTAAAGTTGTTCAAAATATAATCAATTTTCCCTATACAGTTCTTTTTTTTTTTATAAGGTAAATGTTTAGTATTTTTATTTATTACAATACAGACCGTAAGAATAGGTTTAGAAAGTAATCTTAGAAAGCAATGGGGCAAAGTAATCTTATTTAGGTTTGAAGGAGGGGAATTCAAAAGAAAGATATATTTGTGTCATATGGCGAAAAAAATAATAAAGTGGCGAAAAATATATTGTTTTGGCGAAAGAGGTGGCGAAAAAAATAATTGACCCAGGGGAAACCCTGCTAGTGTTGAGACATAAAATGAAATACATACATGAAATTTTCCTCTTTGTTTCAGTCCATGTTGAATTCTGTCTATAACATGAGATCTTACTCTAAATTTCAGTTTGTTGAAGACTGTCTATAACATTAGATTTTACTCTGTACATGTATTTCAGTCTTATAGAACTGATATTCTACTGTATATTTCAGTCCCCGTCGAAGGCAGTGTATAATGTGAGGTCCACATGGCAGGCAGATATAGATGAAGAGGAGCGGGTAACAACACAAAAAAATGTGCATACTGCTTTGCTTGGCTTTTTAGTGTTATCAGTGGTGTTCAGAATAGAAAAATAAAATATTATGGAAATTAGACCAGGGGAGGGTGATAAATGTAAAGCTGTATTCTATATTTTGTTTTTTATCATGTTTATTACTTAAACAAATGGTTATCCTCTAGCACAGCCACATCTTGTTCAGTGCATGAAATTACATGTACATAAGTTAAATGGATTTCATCTTTCTGAAAAGGTTATTCTGGACACTATTGTATAATTGTTTTAATATGAAGATATAATGAAAAGTAGTTTTATTATAGAAATAACTCAGGAATTACCGGTATGTTAAAAGTGATCAATATAAGGGATCTAATGTTTTTTGCAATATATGTTTTTTTTTTAAAGCAAGGGCTTCTCTTACCATTTGATACTTGCCCTTTTTCCATCAAGATTTACTTGATTTTCTTCCCTTCAGCTCAATATTTTAGTTAAAATGATGTATCTTTTAACACCAAATTATATAAAATATGTAGTTTTAGGCCATAGTTTGAAGTTGATTGCTTCTAGATTAACTTTTTATGAGCCAACAAATAAGAGTTTTTTGTAAAGTTGCATGATGATTTTAAATGTTTATATCATGCATGGATATAATATATAACAATTATTTTCTTTTACCTGTTTATGTATTTCCAATTACATTGATTTAGAAAAAGTATTTAGAAAATTTAATGTTGTGGTTTATTTCTCTGCTAACACAAGAACATTAATTTTTGCATAAGCTTTTATTCTTTATTTCTTGAAATTAGTAGACATTTGTGATTGCCTTGCTCTCTGAGATTAGTATTAAGCTGCATTGTTTGAACTTTTTTCTGTCCATTTTAGACTTTCACATTTTTACAAGTTATATATGTACCATTTATGTAAAACTACACATGTACAGCATTTTACTAATGACTATAAAGTATTCCTAATGATTGCTTATATGTATGCATTTCTGTCATGTTTTATATGCTGTTCCATGTTTTTCAAATTTGTTTAATGACATTTTCTTTTCCATTTAAGTGATAAAAAAAATCTATCAGAAAACATAACTCCAATAAAAAAAAAATCATGTTGAATACATTAGCATTTTGAACATAACAGGGCCAAAAATAAAATATTGTTTGTTTCCCCTCACACGACCGACCCGGTAAAATCACCACGACCCGAAAAATTTTATTGGCCATTCTTGTCCATTTTTTTTTTTTTGTTATGTTGGTTATTGGTGTTATCTTTCCGATGCTGTAGTCAACGATCGTTGGTTTTTTGTGATACCTTTATGATGCTGTAGTCAACGAGCGTTTCAAATCAAGGCATTTTTGCAAGGAAGCGTCTACATGATTCGGAATCAAGGAAACAAAGCCACACGATTTGTGTGCAAGGGTGATATTTTTTGAAAATATAAAAAAGTCTGAAGCATCTTTCAACCCGCTGAGTGCATCTTAATTTGTTTTGTATCTAACCTCTGTTCCTGAATCGTGCTTTAAAATCTATCTACTTACTTTGTCTTTGAACAGGTTGGGCACAAGTCAGGAAATGTGGGATACATGTATTCCCTGCTTTCAGGGAACGTCCCTGTTTTCTGGTGTAAAAAAAAAAACAGTTTAAATGGGATTTCCTTATTCAATTTATGGCATGAACATTACAAAAGGGCACGTTTTAACGTTATAACTGCATCCGTAGAATTTGAAATACTTATTAAAAGTATTTTAGGAAATACAAAACATGAATATAAAGTGAAGCCGTGTTTCTTCTAGAACTCGAAAAAAACATACAAATCTTTGTTTAGGAATCAATTGACCAAGCTGCATGATCCAGGTGTAACTGAACATAACTAAATTAAGGTAGCACAATACAAAGATTTTTCATCCCCAATCAATGAAATGAATTACATCAGTTTAAAGTTGTCTGATTGGGAGTAACAAAATCTTTGTATTGTGCTACCTTAATGTGTTCACTTCTATTGAAAATTTGTATTCATTGAATTTTAATTCCCAAGTGATTAACATACATGTATCTTTTTGTCATCTCATAATTGATGATTAAGGTATGAATTGGTGAACAAAGGAATTGTTTTGTTGTGAGTTATGCATCAAATTTGACTTGAAATAAACTTGATTTTTTAACTAAAAAAACACTTGCTATCATTAAGCATTGTTATCACAAGTAGAATATGCGCTTTTGTAGATTTCATTACATTAAATGAATAGGAGAAAAGGAGGTTCCTGTATAATGTTTTGTTTTAACACCAGAAAACTGGGGTGTACACTGAATTAGAATACAGGGAATACCCCACTTTTCTTGACTTGAGCCTTACCTGTTGAATTTTATACAAATTCAATATAGAAAACCATATCAAGGAATAAAATAAAATGATTTGCCTACCTACCTACCCATACCCTAACAACCTCAGTCGGGTGAGGGGAAACAAAGATATTTTTAATGTTGGCCCAACATACCTGTATCTTTATTAAACTTTATTTATCAATCTTGAGAAAAGATTGCAAGATCCTATAAACAGATCAGATTAAACATAGTGATCAATCAATAGAAAATTAAAATCAGTGAATTTTCAAGTTTTCTAAAAGGTATATCTCTTCAAAATCATAAGACTGAATTCAAGTAATAGTCAGTTTTATTTACAGGTTGTTACCATGAAGTTAAATTTTGAAGGATAAAATGAGTACACAAAAACTGACAAAGGTTTATCCAAAATAAAAACATCTATGTAGTTAAATTTCATTCTTCAGAAAATTTAAAGTAATTTGATAAATACTAAAAATGTTCACATTTTTTTTTACTGATTGTGAGATGTATAGGAAAAGATATTATCTTAATCTTATATGCATTATAAGTCATTGTAAGAAGTAAAAATTAATACATGGATTTATATATTAGAAATATGCAACTCAGTGCTTAATAAAACTGAAAATTCATTTGCGTGCTATGTGCATTCATGAATAAATGTGTTTGGACACTTGTTGAATATATTTTAACATTCTTATTCTTGATTTAAATATTCTATGAAATTTTCACTTTTTCATGTATTTATTCTTCCAAAGACTGATCAGTTACTTCTCTGGAATTGTGATATTTTCTTTTGATCAATATAAACATATACAATATATATATAATACTCAGCCTTCTTCATATACTATCTCAACTATGTATCACTTACCTGAATCTTTATATGTTTATTTATATTGAAAGTCATGCATCATTGTACCTGAAATACTGAAACCAAATTTTATAACAGTATTTTTGTATTTGCAGAAAAAGCGTGAGGCTGACGGACCACCAAAGCTTACACCAGCACCCCCAAGTAAAACAGCTAAGAAGCCAACATCATCAAGAGAGGGTTCCCCTGCAGAGATGCCACACCTAGTCAGAGCTGTACACTGGGGCAACAGAGATGGTGATGATGCTTACACCTCTGTTCATGTACATAAAGAACACAAAGAGGTACACTTATAATTATTTCTCTGTTCATGTACATAAAGAACACAAAGAGGTAAACTTATAATTATTTCTCTGTTCATGTACATAAAGAACAAAAAGAGGTACACTTATAATTATTTCTCTGTTCATGTACATAAAAAACACAAAGAGGTACACTTATAATTATTTCTCTGTTCATGTACATAAAGAACACAAAGAGGTACACTTATAATTATTTCTCTGTTCATGTACATAAAGAACGCAAAGCAGTACACTTATAATTATTTCTCTGTTCATGTACATAAAGAACACAGAGAGGTTCACTTATAATTATTTCTCTGTTCATGTACATAAAGAACACAAAGAGGTACACTTATAATTATTTCTCTGTTCATGTACATAAAGAACACAAAGAGGTACACTTATAATTATTTCTCTGTTCATGTACATAAAGAACACAAAGAGGTACACTTATAATTATTTCTCTGTTCATGTACATAAAGAACAAAAAGAGGTACACTTATAATTATTTCTCTGTTCATGTACATAAAGAACACAAAGAGGTACACTTATAATTATTTCTCTGTTCATGTACATAAAGAACACAAAGAGGTACACTTATAATTATTTCTCTGTTCATGTACATAAAGAACAAAAAGAGGTACACTTATAATTATTTCTCTGTTCATGTACATAAAGAACAAAAAGAGGTACACTTATAATTATTTCTCTGTTCATGTACATAAAGAACAAAAAGAGGTACACCTATAATTATTTCTCTGTTCATGTACATAAAGAACAAAAAGAGGTACACCTATAATTATTTCTTTGTTCATATACATAAAGAACACAAAGAGGTACACCTATAATTATTTCTCTGTTCATGTACATAAAGAACACAGAGGTACACTTATAATTATTTCTCTGTTCATGTACATAAAGAACTCAAAGAGGTACACATATGGTTACAACTATTTTTGTGTTCAATTACATAAGAAACACAAAGATTTGCACACATGTTTTAATTATTTCCCTGTTTATGTACATAAGAAACACAAAAATAAACTATTTGTATCATCATGTTATGTAAGTAGTTCAATTGAAACAAAGATTTATTTTGTATTAAGGGGGCTCCTGGGTATAAATCAATTTATTTTTCTAATATAGGATTTCGCTATATTTTTTTATAAATGAACTTTATCATATACTTAAAAGAAAAATGAAATAAAAAAATGGGGTCACCGTTCATTTAAGCTCACAATCTGCCTCCGGAAGAAGCGTACATTTTTGTTAATGTCCTTATTCTGTTGAACTAATAGGAGAAATAGAGGTAATATCGAAATAAAAAAATAACCTAAATACAGAAATCACTTAAATTTTACAATTATTTAGTTTATGTACAGCTTATATGAAAACAATAATAAAAAATATAGGTCACTGTTGAGTTAAAAGAGATATTTCAAATTTAATGCCAAAAAATGGCATTTTTGCACCAAAGGGAGATAATTTGGAGCTTTTTCAATGATATAAACATTTTAAAAGTCATCTGGGGCCAAACCGAATCGATTTTTTTCCATATCATAAAGTAATAACTAATAGTGTAATAAATAAAATTTGTAATGAAAAAATAAAGGTTCAATTTTTTACTGAAATTTTTGTACCCACGAGCCACCTTCAGAATGTAGAAGCACATGATATTGTTATATAGTATGCTCACTTTTTGGCTTTTATTGGACAATATTTCTAAAAAAAGATCAGAAAAAAATTTGGAGAAATATGTAAAATTGAGAGTGGAAATGGGGAATGTTTCTAAGAGAACAACCTGATCAAATATAGAAAACAGCCAAAGGCCACCATGGGTCTTCAAAAAGAAAAGAACTACAACCAGTGGTGTGCTTCACCTGAACAAAAATTTGTACTAGTTCAGTGATAATGGACGTCATAATTAAGTTATTTAACTCCAAAACATATAAATGAACTAAAATTAAAAATCATACAAGACTAACAAAGGCCAAAGGCTCCTGACTTGGAACAGGCACAAAATTTCCCTCAAGCTTTATAAAACTTGCTTTATAAAAATGTTTGTTACAAAAAAAATTAATAAAAGTATTGGGCCATAAATCCACCACCAAATAAATTCAAATCATTAGACGTCCAATTGATTAGTTTTTCTTTAATTAACATATTTTAACTATTGATTACAGCTTTATACTGTCGTAAAGAATGTAAAAGAAGCTCATGAAGTGCAGGAACATGGAGAAACACAGGAGTTTGCTGATGATATTGAATATTTGTTAGCAGGTTTAAAAGAAGGAGAACCTATGTCTACAAGATGTCTAAGGTTAGTGGAAAACACCCTGCAGCTTTATATCTTTTCTCCTATGACACCAAGTTCAATGAGTTTGTCCTATTTGCCTTTATACTTTTCATAAAAAAATCCTGTTGATTAATTTAGAAATGACAAGAAGCTAAGGTTCCATCTTCCTCATGCAGATTTAACTTTTGTAGATTTAAATATTATTTTAAAGTCCTTTTGATCATATAGCATAGTATTGAAGTATGTATACATCCTTAGCTTTCAATTTTGTGGTTTGAGTTTTCCTGATGGAGATAAGAAGGGCTTTGGACACCCTAAATATATCAATTTTTATTTTCAACAATATCAGTCCTGTTTAAACTTAAAGTTACATACTGTCTCATATTCAGAATTATTATTAGAACAAGAAAAAAACTCTATTAAAAGTATGATTGTATAAAGAACATATATCTCTCCTGAATTGAGATGCTCTTTTTCACTGAGATGATTTTTATATTTTCAGCTGTATTGGACTAGCACAGAAGTGTATATCTGCATCATTTAGAATGCATCTGAGGGCCCATGGTACTGTGACTGTTATATTTGGTAGTCTACAGGATGCTGGTTCTGACCCTGTAAGTAAGATACCAGTCTAGGGCAATGTTCTTGTTTGGAATTAAGGGCAGAGAGGCACAGTGTTAAGATTTTATTAGGGGATATAATAGTCTTTAGACTAACTAATTGATCATGATGGTAAAAAAAAAAGATAAATTGTTATATTATGGTGGTTTTAAGTATATTTGGGTTGTAAAAAGCTTTTTCCAGGAGTTAAAATTATTCTTTTGCTCTGAAAAATATTAATTTTTCTCTAGAAAATAAAAATGTGTAGGCCAGGACTAAAGGGGTATAGGGTGCACAGAAAGGGCAGAGTAGGGCTAGTTGTCCCTCTATTTTGGGCTAGCTAGGACATGATGTAGCATAAATGATTAAAAATCAGCAAGTGATCAAACAAAAGAAATTGTCCCTCAGTTCTGTTTTATTTAGGTTAAGATCTAAGCAACTTAACATTCATACTCCATCTCTAGAATGCTTAAACAGACATTAAGATGTCCACCTGATTTTTAGGGGGGGGGGGGGGGCACTAAGTTTTAATGTTGTCCGTCAATACGTCCCAAAGTTGGTTTCTGTTCTCTAACTTAAGTTTGCCTCAACGAAATGTTATGGAAGGTATACACATTGCTTATTACTATAAAACACAGATCAAGTTAGAATTATGGTGGTGCAATATAACATTTCTAGAGTTATGCTCTTTACAAATGGAAAAATTGCTGAAATTATCATTTCTGTTCTCGAACTTAAGTTTACCTCAACTAAGTTTTATGAAACTTACACACATTGCTGTCAGAATACCACATAATGCAGATCTAGTTTGAATATGGATGGTGTTACTTTTACCGTTCTTAAGTTATGCCCCTTTATAAACATAAAAATTGCTGAATTTTTGGCATTTCCTTTTCTAACTTTAGTTTGCCTCAACCAAATGTTATAAAACTTTTACAGACTGCTTTAAACAAAACACACAAATCAAGTTTCAATTTTGGTGGCATCACTATAACCATTCTAGAGTTTCGCCACTTTACAAATGGAAAAATTGATGAATTTTTCATTTCCGTTCTCTAACTGAAGTTTGCCTCAACCAAATGTTATGAAACTAATACGCAATGCTTTTTATCACATATTACAAATATGTTCGAAATTTGGTGGTGTCACTATTGTTATTGTTACAAATGGAAAACTTATTGAATTTTTCATATTTTGAGAATATTTTTTAAAATTTTACCTATTTTCCACATTTGATATTTTCAGCAGTATTTTATTGAAATTTACCTATTTTGATTTTGGGTTTTTCAGGGGGTCAGGGGCCCCCCCTTTTGAGAAAAAAATTTGGTTGATTATATAGGGAATCATGAAGGAAACGGGCCCCCTCTTAGGTAGTCAGTGGGCCTTCACTTTTGAAAATTTCTGGATCCGCCACTGGATTATGCTTTTATATTGTTAACAATTTAAAGTCTGAAGTAAACAAAACATATATTTAAATTATGATCAGGGCACATTTTTTGATGAAGAATATTATATTTTCCCTCAAAATTTTACAGAGTTTAGCCTTATGTACAGCTTTGATGATGTTTATGTTGAGTCGAGACAGATTAAACATGGATCTAGACAAGTCTAGTCTAAATTTGATGTTAAGACTTATGGAGGTCGATAACCAGAACAATGATGGAGGAATGACCGCTGCAGGGAAACGAGCCCTAAACAGAAATATTGAACGTGCTAAGGAAGTTTATTTCCAGTTACAGAAGGAAGAAGGGAAAGAAAACCAAACTGATCTTGAAAGTGTTTCTGTAAGTCAAATGAAAGAAGGAAATATTAATTTTCAATGGAGCATTTCTGAAATCAAAATGGGACAGATCTTCAAAAAGATTGTTAAATCAAAACATACATTGTATTTAAGGGAGGGACTTTGAAGTTTAGATAAACATCTATAGAGGCTATATTATTATTTTCTTACTCTTTTACTGTTCCAAAACATGCATCCATAGATTGGATATCAAAGTGCGCTCCCTCGTTCTTATGTTTATTTTTATTGAACAGCCCTCAATTGTTTAAAAAAAAAACACATAGAAAAACAATGATCTAAAAGAGTTTTTTGAGTTTCACTTGTATAAATTAAATGCATGTAGCCATGGATATATATAGTGAGTGTCTTTTTGATGAGTCATATTATGGAAAGGATCTAGAACTAAAAAGCTACTCCTCTAAATAAACTATAGATTCCTATTGTATTTATAAGTTAAAAAGAGAAAGATTTTTTTTTTTATCAAGGTATACTTTTTATAAGATTTAGTTAAAAGTTGACCAGAAATCTAATACAATCTAAAATTAAGTTTGATCACTCAATAGGTTTCAATTGAGAAGAGGAGGGAATTAGAACTGTGTAAGTCTGAGGCTTAAAAATTGCTTAAAAACAGGAAGATGAAGCTCTGTTTATTTTTTCAGACTGGTAACCTTGCAATGGAGTCATTACTAAGTCTGACATCACGGGGAGCTGGAGAATGGTTTAAGGAAGAATTAAGAACACTTGGTGCTTTAGATCATATTGTAGATACAGGTAAATATAATTAAGGGCAGTTATGGCCCTTTATAATGTTAAATGATAGAGAGGTAATTATTTGTGTCCTATGGACACTCAATTTATATTAATTATAAAAAGGGAGATGTATGAATTACAACTATCCACCAGAGTCAAAACAATAGGTCACCATACAGCTGTCAACAATGAGCAAAATATATACAATCTACTCAGGTATCAAATGCATTCACAGGACAATATGTAAAACAATTTAAGATAAAAACAAAAGACCCAATTTATGACAAAAAACAAATATGACAGACAGCAAAAAAGAAAACTAGTGAATTTAAGGTTTATGACTTAGAACATGCACATAAAGAATGTGGCAGGGTTAATTTGATATGTAAGCTTGAAACCTTAAATAGACTTGAGAAAGACTTTGAAGGAGTAATGTTGTCAAGATATCATATTGCAAAATCTGAGCAGCCTTCTTCACACAACAATAGTTGATACGTGAAATCTTTCAGTGAAATGGTTTGATTTTTTTTTATGGACGAGACATTATGTATTACTTGTTGTTTTATTTTCCAGTTTGTTCCTGTATTCAGGCCATAGGAGATGATACAACTTTACTGTATGATAGTACTCTAGAAAATATTAAGAAAACAGACAGATGTTTACGAGTATTGGAAAATGTAGGGAACACTTTCTTTCTTTTAAAAATGTTAAAACTAACTACTTACAATCTAAAAAAAATACAGCCATATTAGTCTTGTCATCCTTTACTACAGTCATATTTAATAGTTGACATATTTAAAAATTTTGTAACAACTTTTATTTTGCAAAAAATGACATTGTGTAAAATAATCCCACATGTTCATTGAGAAAAAAAATGTTTGATTCAGGAATGACTGCATTGGATTTTAAGAGTTGTCTCCATTAAGTGGCATTTGATTGTCATAAATGCAGTTTTTACTAGCACCTCAGAGAAGTTCCATGGAAAATGCTATTTGCAGTATAAATCTGCATTTGATGGTTGCAACTCCTCTTCATTTTTATGCCCCACCTACGATAGTAAAGGGGCATTATGTTTTCTGGTCTGTGTGTTCGTTCGTTCGTCTGTTCATTCGTTCGTCCGTCTGTCCCGCTTCAGGTTAAAGTTTTTGGTCAAGGTAGTTTTTGATGAAGTTCAAGTCCAATCAACTTGAAACTTAGTACACATGTTCCTTATGATATGATCTTTCTAATTTTTAAGCCAAATTAAACTTTTGACCCCAATTTCACGGTCCACTGAACATAGAAAATGAAAGTGCATGTTTCAGGTTAAAGTTTTTGGTCAAGGTAGTTTTTGATGAAGTTGAAGTCCAATCAACTTGAAACTTAGTACAAATGTTCCCTATGATATTATCTTTCTAATTTTATGCCTAATTATATTTTTTATCCAATTTCACGGTCCATTGAACATGGAAAATGATAGTGGGAGTGGGGCATCCGTGTACTTTGGACACATTCTTGTTAAGAAATATTTCCAATGAGGTTTGAAAAATGTGTTATATCTAAATCACATATTGAACAATCTGTGAAAAATTGGATGAAGCAATTGGTAGCAGTTAACTACTATCTATTTCAGCTGATAACAAAAAATCTGAGGATAACAATTTTAAATTAGTTATTTCTTTACTGAAATTTTGCAGACAAATACTAGCAGCTAATTTAGGGCTGTTGAACAGTAAAGAATATGCATTTAATACATGTGCATAGAAAATTTATTAGATTCTATTTGTTATAACAAATATATCATATTAGAAATTGTAAAAATCAAACATATGGTTGGAGCAAACACACTTCTCTTCAAGTGTCACCACTTCTCACATTCAGTTACAAAAAGAAATGTCACTTCTGACTACGATTATTTAGAAGAGTGAGCCCTGATAATGTCTGTTGTTAAATCCTCGTACTGAACTATTGGTTATTTTTATGCCCCATTTTTATGGGCATTATGTTTTCTGGTCTGTTCGTCTGTCTGTCCGTTCGTCTGTCCTGCTTCAGGTTAAAGTTTTTTTTCGAGGTAGTTTTTGATGAAGTTTTAAGTCCAATCAACTTGAAACTTAGCAAACATGTTCCCTATAATATGAGTTTTCTTATTTTAATACCAAATTAGAGATTTTATCCCATTTTCGCGGTCCACTGAACATAGAAAATGATAGTGCGGATGTGGCATCCGTGTACTTGGGACACATTCTTGTTTTCTTATATATGGTATCTATTGAAAACCGTGATTTAATTTAGGTACATTAAAAAATAGAATGAAATTCAAAACAGTGTGGCTGTGGCCATTGATTGACACATTAAATTCATCCATTGACTGGGACAATTTAGTGAACGTTTGTCTTTAACGACCACTGTTCATGACGTACCTGCGATAGACATTTAAACTGTGGGGTCACCAAAGGTTTCTTAACGCCTTTAATTATAAAATAATTCGAAAAATTAATCAGGAATAACCTTTATGTTTTGATTTATATAATTGATAATAGTTATTTCCGATTAATTTTTCGAATTACTTTATTAAGGTGTTGAGAACCTTTGGTGACCCCATAGTTTAAGTGTCTTTAAAAAGTACATAGTGAGCAGTGGTCGTTACATACAAACGTTCACCTTAATTGTCCCAGTCAATGGATGAATTTAACGTGTCAATCAATGGCCACAGCCACACTGTTTTGAATTTCATTCTATTAAATTTTAACAAATGATTTATAATTATTCCCCCGCTTTAAAAAAGGGGGGGTATACTGTTTTACCTCTGTCTGTCAGTCCGTCCGTCAGTCCGTCCATCAGTCCGTCAGTCAGTCCGTCCCATGAAACTTTCGTCACATTTTTCTCAGGAACTACACATCCACCCTTTCTGTAATTTGGTATCAACATTTATATATGTTAGCCATACCGTGTGATGCGTTTTCAGATTCATCACTTGACAACTTCCTGTTTACCGAACACTTGTATGATTTTACACATGATAGCCAAGTTGAAAATTTTCGTCACATTTTTCTCAGCAACTACAATACAAGGATTTCTGAAATTTGGTTTCAGGATTTATATAAGTCAGCTATACCGTGTGATGCGTTTTCAGATTCATCACTCGACAACTTCCTGTTTACCGAACACTTGTATGATTTTACACATGATAGCCAAGTTGAAAATTTTCGTCACATTTTTCTCAGGAACTACAATACAAGGATTTCTGAAATTTGGTTTCAGGATTTATATAAGCCAGCTATACCGTGTGATGCGTTTTCAGATTCATCACTTGACAACTTCCTGTTTACCGAACACTTGCATATTTTTACACTATTAATATTATCCACTTGCGGCGGGGGTATCATCAGTGAGCAGTAGCTCGCAGTTTCACTTGTTTATGAATGTCTGGTGGTATTTTTAAACAACATGCACTTGATTTAACAGAAAACTTTTGTTTTTCAGGTGATATTTGTGAACACAGAGAATCAGACATATTTAATGTCATACAAATCAGGAATTATTGGTTCATCTTGTTGCAGGTTAGCATTCAGATAAAAGTTTACAGATTTTGATTTTTGAATATTCGACTCAGTTTTTTAACTGACTTACAAGTCCTACAATTATAATTATAACACCAAATATTTGAACATTTTCCTGTTAAACTAGTAACATTTTGTCAGTTTAACATGCCAGTATTCATACCCTTAAGGGCATACGATACAGTATTGAACCTGTATTTACAAGTTGATGAAAATTTGCATATAGGCTATTTTTTACCTCATTAAATCAAATATGTAATAAAAAATATACCTTCATGTGCTACTTTTTGAGTAAAATGAGTTCGAAATTTTGTATATTTGCTCAAAATTCAAATTTGTGTCCGTATTTTCTTTTTCGAAAGAAAGACATAACTTTTTTGTTTTAAAAGATAAACACAAAATGTTTTTTGTTAAATAATCGGTAATTTCTGTATTTTATAAGTATCATTAAAAATTATGCACTTTTTATTCCGAAATAACTCTATATTTATCAAATGTTCATGAATAGAGTAAAAAACGTAATTTTTTGCTGCATGCTTATCAAAATTAAAAAAATTGCGCTATTTACAGTTTTATAAAATTTGGGTCACATAATCTCCTTGCAAAATGAAACAAATTGCTGTTTTAAAAAATAGGGGTCCATGCACTCGTTTTCAAATTAAATCAGTTTGAATGATAAAAATCAGTCGAAAAATGCATCTTTTCCCCGATATGTCAGAGTTTGACGTCGCGAAAATAACATTTTACGTTAGCAACATCATTACATTCCCTGTAACTGTATCGTATGCCCTTAAGTCATCCTCTCTTTAAACTATGATTTTGGTTTTAGTGAAATTTAAAACCAAACAAAAATTGCAGTTTTAATTTCTTGAATAAGATTTAAGAAATAGTATCCAACAGAGGTTATTATAGCTGCGGACCGTAGCTCTTAGGTCCTTATGCTATTTTTTGACTATTTGCAGACCATAGAGCTATGGATATTACGTACCTATTTATGTTTGAATATTCATTTCCTTGACACTATTAGGCCACACCAATTTGATTCCTTGTTCGACGGACCCGACTGCACCTATTTTTTTCAAGACAGAATATTTTAATTTTTTTATATTCCCGCTTCCAGCATCCGGAAATGTTATCATGTCCATTTCCCGCTCCTTTTTTTTTTTTGTAAATATTATAAAAAGATATCAACATTTGTTTTTAAAATCACAGTCTAACCTGTATATAACGATTTTAAACATAAAAGCACCCCACCACACTGTGTAAATATCTGTGAGAATATTTTTTTCAGCATGAAACCTATTTATCCAAAGTGGGAGTGCTCGATATAAATTTATAACAGCAGAAATACCTGTAAAGAACAAAAGTTGGTTTCTTTCCCCCTTACTTATATTCCCTATCAAAAAATGTTCGTTGTTAGAATAAAGTACAAAGAACTTCTGAAGGATTTGCCTTCAACTGCAATTATATTGTATGCTGGCGAAACAAAACTATCCATAGCCGCTGGATGTTTATGCACCTGTCCTGATTGATTCAGGGGCCTGTCGTTCAGCAGTTATCGTTTGTTGATGTTGTTCATTGGTATTTTCCCATTTGGATTTATAAATTAGATCGTTGGTTTTCCTATTCTAATTGTATACGCTAATAATTTTGGGGTCCTTTATAGCTTGCTGTTTGGTCTGTATCAAAGCCCTGTGTTAAAGGCCGTACTTTGACCTGTGTTTGTTATTATCAGGTTGAGGACAACCCTCCCTCAGACAAGGGGTCATTTTACTGATGTAGAAAAGAAAATAGAAACACCAAGGATTTGTATAGTTCTTCTATACAAAACCTTTGAAAACTTAGAATTTTGTACTCAAAAAGAGGAGAGTTAGTCATATTTTAAACAACTTTTTCTATAAGAGGGGTCCACTTATTTTGAATAATATTAAACTGTTAATGTAAATGTGTTAATTTAACATGGTTAAAATCCAGGAATATTACAAAATTCTTGGACATGTTTTGACTATTTAATAACAGATAGATATATAGTTCTTTCAGAAAATATGAGCCCTTTTGTACAAACAAATATATTATAACTTGTATTGATCCCTCATAAAACATCTAAAAGGAATATTTATAACATTAAGGGGTTGCCCCCAAACTGATTATAACTTGGATGGAGAATTGTCTCATTGTCAGTCACACATACATAGACCAGATTTAATTATTTCTTGGTGAACAGGGAAAAAATACTTCAGAAATTAAAGAAATGTCAAAGTACAAGTGATAAATCAAGTTTTAATATTGTCAAAACCTACTATTTTATGTTTACAAAAAAAAATTATAATCGCTCGCCTTTACTTTTCAAGTTTTGCCTCAAAAATTTACAAATTAAATATTTTTTTATTAAAAAAAAAATTTTCAAATCGCTCGCTCGCCCCATGTTTTGGAGTTCAAAAATCCGTAGAACAAGAAATTAAATTGGTGTGACCTTATCTAATTATTTCCATTTGTATACATTCTCCATTTATTTTGTTAGGCCATATTGAACCTCATGGTGACGTCACGAAAAACAAGAAAAGATAACTCTTATAGGAAAGCACGTGTTAGTTTGTTTACGTTGTCTTTTATTTTAGGCCACATTTAAAAGAATGTCTGTTTCCCCTCCCCCGGGTCTACCCTTTGTAAACAGACCAGGAAGGCAGGTTCTTTTTTTTTTTTTTTTTAACTGGATGTGATTGTCATAGCATGGTCACATGAATGGTTTGACTTGTCCAGTCCAGGCCACTTATCAGTTGTTTGTGCTCAATTTGAGTGTATTTATTTAGATTATCAATCCTTCTGCTTTCAAGCAATTTCCAAAAATGGAAACAAATTATTTTCAGGAAAAAAATAATTACGATTTTTTTTGTGGAAAATAATTTTTTGACCCGGGGGCTTATTTTTGACCCGGTTGGGGGGAGGGGAAACAAACATATTTTTAATTTTGGCCCTATTTTTATGACTTTTTGAATGAAAGTACGTTTAATTAAAGTTAGATACCAACGGAAATAATAATTCTTTCTAGCAATTTAAATATTCAGTATGAATAAATATTGTAAAGTCTTATAAACACTCGATTCTCGCTTAGAAATAAGTAGACAAACCAACACATGTTTTTCTATAAGAGTTATCTGTTCTTGTTTTTCGTAGGCGTTCCTCACCTCCAACATAGGAGATCGAGGATATTTGAGTTATCTTTTCTTGATTTTCATGACGTCACCACGAGATTCAATATGGCCTAACAAAATAAGTGGAGAATGTATACAAATGGAAATAATTTGATAATAGTGTCAAGGAAATGAATATCCAAACATAAATTGGTATGTCATATCATAGAAAAATATCTAACAAAACGAACTATATATATTGACAAGCTTTGCATGGATTATAAACAATAATTATTGGGAAATAAGTGCGACCTGAACCTGGGTCGCAATTCCGAACAAATCTGTAGCTCTATGAAATAGTCCTAAATTGGATAAGGACTTAAGAGCTACGGTTCCGCAGCTAAGGTTATTAAATTTATCGTTGCTTTGTTTTATTTCGATACTTTCATCTTAATTGTTACATCTTTGTTTTCCAGAGCACTAGAAATCTGTCAGAAGTTTTTACCCATTTATCCATTACCAGATGGACCGAAACTAGACAAGGAGTCCTATGGATATGTTGTGTATAAAAGTATACTAGCAATCCTCTCAGTGCTACTCAATCTAACTCATGAAAATGGTAAATCTTATATATATATATATATATATATATATATATATATCAGATATACATGGACATTACAATTAATAATATTTATATCAGACATATAGATTGATTTTGAAACATGAACACTACAATTAATAATATTTTTTTCAGTATTTGGTCCTGACTATGTGTATAAGAAATGTGTTTCTATTTGCATTCTCACATCTTTTATGTGAACAGATTAACACTTAACTTTAAATAATTAAAGAAAAGGATGCACCAAATATATTCCTCACTAAAAGAATGCTTGCTGGAACATATGGCGTCCATTGTTTCAATTCTTCTGCCTTTTGGTTCTTTTGCTAGTCAGAAAAGCTTTCATATTGAATAACATTGTTAACCTTCCTTTGTAAATTTTTTTTAGATCAAAAAGATTTTAAGTTTTCTTATTTGAAATAGCTTTATGATTGTGGTACAAAATGGGGAATATCTGGATAGGGTAATGAATTTTTGTGCTCTCCCCCTCAGTTGTTTGTGAGTGGGTCCCTTCAGTTTACAATTCAATGAAATTCATTTATATGACATTTAATTCTATAATCAGAGTCGTAAGGTGGGTACCTTCATGAAGAATAATGGTAAAAATGATGGCCAATTATCGTTTTCAGTAATTTTTGGTGGATAACGATAAAATGTACCCTTTCTTATGATTGCTTGATTTTGAATCATGTTAATTTTTTCCAAAAATAAGGATAATAATTTGAGACCTGACAGATTAAGATAAGGATTTAAGGAATCACGGTAAAATTTTAACCAATTTGACGGTAACGGTAGCCAACAATGCCCATTTGAAGCCTGACAGTAAAGGGCATTACTTCCCTCCATAATGTACTGTAATGTACAGTCATAATAAATTGCCCAACAGCGGATCATAAAAGTAAATAATATGAGTTAATATCAGTCATGTACAGTTTTATATTTTTTTATGTTTTTTTGGGGGGAGGAATAATAATAGATGAATTGTAATTTTATAGTTCACTGGTTACAAAGCCATCTATATTGTATGTCTTTTACCACAGAATTTGCCTGTACAAAAGTTGGAGAGCAAGAGGACTTCATAAGTACAGTATTAACAGCCATCTTACAGACTCCACAGTATGTCCCACAAGATCTCAGATATGATATCCTTATACTTGTAAGTATCTATCTATTCCATCTTACAGACTCCACAGTATGTTCCACAAGATATCAGATATGATATCCTTATACTTGTAAGTATCTAGCTATTCCATCTTACAGACTCCACAGTATGTCCCACAAGATCTCAGATACGATATCCTTATACTTGTAAGTATCTAGCTATTCCATCTTACAGACTCCACAGTTTGTCCCACAAGATCTCAGATATGATATCCTTATACATGTAAGTATCTACCTATTACATCTTACTGACTCCACAGTATGTCCCACAAGATCGCAGATATGATATCCTTATACTTGTAAGTATCTACCTATTACATCTTACTGACTCCAAAGTATGTCCCACAAGATCTCAGATATGATATCCTTATACTTGTAAGTATCTAGCTATTACATCTTACAGACTCCACAGTATGTCCCACAAGATCTCAGATATGATATCCTTATACTTGTAAGTATCTACCTATTCCATCTTAGACTCAACAGTATGTCCCACAAGATCTCAGATATGATATCCTTATACTTGTAAGTATCTACCTATTACATCTTACAGACTCCACAGTATGTCCCACAAGATCTCAGATATGATATCCTTATACTTGTAAGTATCTACCTATTACATCTTACAGACTCCACAGTATGTCCCACAAGATCTCAGATACGATATCCTTATACTTGTAAGTATCTAGCTATTCCATCTTACAGACTCCACAGTATGTCCCACAAGATATCAGATATGATATCCTTATACTTGTAAGTATCTAGCTATTACATCTTACAGACTCCACAGTATGTCCCACGAGATCTCAGATATGATATCCTTATACTTGTACGTATCTACCTATTCCATCTTACAGACTCCACAGTATGTCCCATAAGATCTCAGATATGATATCCTTATACTTGTAAGTATCTAGCTATTACATCTTACAGACTCCACAGTATGTCCCACAAGATCTCAGATATGATATCCTTATACTTGTAAGTATCTAGCTATTACATCTTACAGACTCCACAGTATGTCCCACAAGATCTCAGATATGATATCCTTATACTTGTAAGTATCTACCTATTCCATCTTAGACTCAACAGTATGTCCCACAAGATCTCAGATATGATATCCTTATACTTGTAAGTATCTACCTATTACATCTTACAGACTCCACAGTATGTCCCACAAGATCTCAGATATGATATCCTTATACTTGTCAGTATCTACCTATTACATCTTACAGACTCCACAGTATGTCCCACGAGATCTCAGATATGGTATCCTTATACTTGTACGTATCTACCTATTCTTAGTGTTTCACGCAATACTTTAAAAAAGGGTCAAACATTTTTTTTTTATCAGCAAACACAAAGTAGCCTTATTCTATCTGAAATGGGATCTGTTAACATTTACCTATATTTCCAGATAGCAGCTATTTATGGAAGTTGTTTCTGATAACTTCAAACAAACAGAACATTGCTGTGGAGAACAATTTTCAAAGAAAATATTGAAATATAGATTTTATTGAAGATGAAGACATGTATATTATGCCTTACATAAACCTTTTCTTCCTTTAAAGCTTAAGTTAAATATAAAAGCGTAGAATAATTCCTGACCTCATTTGTAACAGTTATTGTCCTTGTTACTTGAAAAAACTGAGAAATGTAATTTTATATCCAAAGTAACTTTACATCTAATTATTTTTTTGTAATCAAATTATTTTTTTTTCAGTCTCTGGGTTTATTGATTAATTTGGTGGAACACTGTGGTGTAAACAGAAGAAAAGTCCTGGATTCAAAGACACATAGATCTTTTGAATTTGACTGTCTTGGCAATAAAAACACAGTTCCTGCAGCAAAGGCTCTGGTTGAGGTATGAATGTAGATATTTAAATCTATGATTTATAATGTGTTTATAGATAAAAAAAAATTGATATGTATAATTTGTTTGAAGACACAATTAAAACATGTAAGTTATATTTTATATCAAATAGGGTTGTAGATGACTAAACTTTCATCTCAAACTTAGTAATAGTTTTCATTTGAACTTACACAAAAATAAGACTTCTTTAAGGAGTTAAGAGTTGCTAAATACACTCCACAAATTACTTTATATGTTTTTGTCATACATGTGTTAACTCAGATGTGGCTAATGTTCAGGAGAACCTTATATTCCTGGAATTACAACTCAACATCTCAAAACTTTTTCCTTTCTATATTACATGTCTTTTTTTTTTTGTTTAGAGCAAAGCATCAAGAAGCATAAAGATTTCCTTTTATGAGATATATTTATAAAGAAAATTAGATTTTAAAAAAAAAATAACAAACCATTAATGTTTTAAATTAAATACAGACTTTTTGTTTTATACTATGACCTTGCTAGTGTAAGGGGTGTAAAAAATTGAGAATGGAAATGGGGAATGTGTCAAAGAGACAACAGCCGAGGGTCACCAATGAGTTTTGAATGCAGTGAGAAACTCCTGCACCTGGAGGAGTCCTTCAGCTGGACCTTAAACAAATATGTATACTAGTTCAGTGATAATGGACGTTATACTAAACTCATAAATATACACACAAAAAAACTGAAATTAATAATCATACAAGACTAACAAAGGCCAGAAATTAATAAATTTTCATTTTTTATCCTTCCACCTTCTGCAAAGTTGTCAATTTCATTTTCATCTGTTATCACTGACACATTTTGATTTATCCAGTGAAAAAGGTTATTACACTTAAACTTCTAACATCTTCTGAGATCATCTGCAATCCTCATTTTGATTAGAATTTTTGAACAACGGGTCTGGAAAGGGTTAAAATTGCCATACAGTTAGGGAAATATTTATCTATTTATAATAATATCATTCTTAAGTTTCTGTTTTATTTTAAGGTATTCTGTAAGAGATTTGAAACAGCAAAGACAATGGACGAACAAGATTTCTCCCAGGAGTCTACAACACCTCAACAGTCTCCTAACAAGTCTGGTGAATGGAAGGAGTCAGAGTCAGGAGTGGAATGGATAGTTAATTCAGCAAAGAAAAATAAAAGTGACCAGAAAGCAAATGGTGATGTAGAGGAGAGACTAAAACCTGGCAGCAAAGAAGAGGATTTGGCTGATGAAGAAACGTTTGCTAAAGGTACATGATGATTGTTTACTCTGTAGCTATGTCAAGTACAAGGGTCCAGAATGAGTGATTGGGATTTAGGACAAATTTTATTTTTTTACAGAAATAATTTTGGTAATTTCGTTGAGATCGAGTTTCTAAATCGCCATTTTGGACTTGTTTTTGTTTTGTTGTCCTTTTCCTGTAATAAAACTGCCACTCCAGTATAGTGTTATAATCCTGTGGGCCCTCCTAATAACTATATTAATGCTCAGGGAAATATTGGCCAATGATCCCTAATGTCTTTGCCTGTGTTTTTAATCCACACCTGTCTATTGATCACAAGCTCAGAACTAATATTATAAAGCAATTAAAAGTCCATAAAAATTGTGAATTATTTACTCACTTTTCAGCTTAGACAATTGCCAATTCTGATTCAAAATTAAATTAAAACTTGATTTAATTTACCTAGAAAAAAAAATTTTTTCACCACTAACACACATGCTTTGTTTACTAGTAATATGCATACTTGAAATTCTCTTCCGCAGATTAGACACTAAATTGTAAATTCAAAATGATTTCATGCTTAATTAACAAGTCCAACTATTATGATTAATATTCAAACACTATTTAAGGTAAAAAATTAAAAAGCCAACGATTTCCTGTGAATTTGACAAACTAAACTAATCCCGGAAATGAGGCCGGAGTTTTAGTATTGTCACAACTTATCGGGTTATAATTCTGTCTTCAAAATCCAAAGACGTGAGTGAAGTTTGAGGAATTTATTGTTATGAGTCATTATAATTATTTCATTTCTAAACTGTTGCCTTCCCTGAATTGCTCAAGATCGATTTTTAAGAAAATGATAGGAAAATTCATGAAGTAAATACGATGCAACAGTTTAACAAGTTTGTTGATGCTGCGAGTATGACTGTATGAGCATACACTGTAATGTGATTTCGACAATCGTTGTTTGAAAAAGGGCACCAATTTTTAAGTTATTACTAAATGACCAAAATTAGGTAAAAAAATTCCGGATCCTTGGTCAAGTATGTAATTATCAGTTTAGATTTTTAACTTAATATGAGTTTATTCAACTTCAAAGGGACATAACATCATTTAAAAAAAGTATAGTCACAATTTCAGCAGTGATAATTTAAAGAATTCATAAAATCTGATGGACATGCCATAAATATTGGATGTGTATTCATGTTTATTTTTAAAGAATTAAGAAGAGGTATAGTTGTTAGAGAAATAGAATAAAAGATCTACCTTTAAATTTTTTTTTTATATACTACAATATTTAATTTATGAATAATGTTTTAAATTATAATAGTAATTAGACTTTTTGATTTTTTTGCAGCATTACAAAAAGCTGGCAAGCATATGGAAAACAGCATAGTAGCATCATACATAGCTTTATTACTGGGTTGTGTAATACAAGATAACACTGTAAGTACATAGCTTTATTACTTGGTTGTGTAATACAAGATAACACTGTAAGTACATAGCTTTATTACTTGGTTGTGTAATACAAGATAACACTGTAAGTACATAGCTTTATTACTGGGTTGTGTAATACAAGATAACACTGTAAGTACATAGCTTTATTACTGGGTTGTGTAATACAAGATAACACTGTAAGTACATAGCTTTATTACTGGGTTGTGTAATACAAGATAACACTGTAAGTACATAGCTTTATTACTTGGTTGTGTTAAACCAGATCACACTGTAAGTACATAGCTTTATTACTTGGTTGTGTAATACAAGATAACAGTGTAAGTACATAGCTTTATTACTGGGTTGTGTAATACAAGATAACACTGTAAGTACATAGCTTTATTACTTGGTTGTGTAATACAAGATAACACTGTAAGTACATAGCTTTATTACTGGGTTGTGTTAAACCGGATCACACTGTAAGTACATAGCTTTATTACTGGGTAGGGCTATACCAAATCACACTGTAATTACATAGCTTTATTACTGGGTAGGGCTATACCAAATCACACTGTAATTACATAGCTTTATTACTGGGTTGTGTAATACAAGATAACACTGTGAGTACATAGCTTTATTACTGGGTTGTGTAATACAAGATAACACTGTAAGTAAATAGCTTTATTACTGGGTTGTATTAAACCAGATCACACTGTAAGTAAATAGCTTTATTACTTGGTAGGGCTATACCAAATCACACTGTAAGTACATAGCTTTATTACTGGGTTGTGTAATACAAGATAACACTGTAAGTACATAGCTTTATTACGGGGTTATGTAATACAAGATAACATTGTAAGTACATAGCTTAAATGCTGAGTTGGATTAAAACAGGTCACAGACTGAGTTCATAGCTTTATTACTGGGTAGGGCTATACCAGATCACACTGTAAGTCCATAGCTTCAATACTGGGTTGGGTTAAACCAGATCACACTGTTAGTGCATAGCTGTGTTATTGTTGTGTGCAGGTAAAAAGAGACTTGGTTGTTTGAAGTAAGATCAAACTGTATGTATATAGCTTTATTGTTGTACTATGTTATTGTCAACAAATATGCCTGGAAGTAACTTTATGTATGGAAAGGTCTTTGTCCTATTCAATAAGACATGACTTTTGGTTAATGAGGAGTGGGGTATATTTTGTACAACATCTCATGCAACTTTGTTGTTACATCTAAATGATCACTGAAAACAATGTCACTTGAGGTTATTTAAAAGCTGTATCATGTCCTTTCGTTTGTACAAGTTTAATTTATTTACCATGGTAGAGCATTTGTTTTAGCTGGTTTGAATTACCGAAAAAGGGTATGTCCACTATCATTATGTGTGTGACAAGAAGAGAGTTTTTCCATTTTCATTTTTCACAGATTTACCATTTTCAGTGAACCGGAATTTTACATGTGATGATTTACATATTAGAAAAATGTTCACACAATATAACAAAAAGTTATAATTAATCAAAATTTAAAGTAAATACTGAGACATAATTTGACTGATTTGATTGTATATTTCAGGTGTTTGTTAATCAAGTGAAGGAACATCTACCATCTGGTAATTTTGATGATATGATAATGATACTGAAGAAGTTTTTATCCTTTATGAGTCTAACGGTAAGTTTATATTTATAATTCAATTAACCTCCTTCATCAGTCTTGTGGAACGTTGTACGTCCACAGTACACTTAATAATTTCATATTCAATATTTAACATCCATACATACATGACATATATCTTTTTTTTTCATATAAAGATTCCTGAAGCATATTTGATATCCACACATCTATCCACTGCCCTCTAAATGATTGCCTGTTGAATATTTAATATCCACACTTTCATCCAATACAATTGGAATAGTTAGAAGTTGAAAAAAAATGAAAATTGGTTGAAGAGAGTGATTTTTCAAGGGCAAGTTTTGTGACTATCTTTCATAAAAAGTTATTTTAGTTTCATGAAAAAAATGTTTTATTGATTTACAGTAT
Organism: Mytilus galloprovincialis; assembly: GCF_965363235.1. Classification (NCBI taxonomy): domain Eukaryota; kingdom Metazoa; phylum Mollusca; class Bivalvia; order Mytilida; family Mytilidae; genus Mytilus; species Mytilus galloprovincialis. Next base: position 69,386,867 of record NC_134846.1, read on the forward strand.
AGCCTATGGGAAATATGTAAAAGAATGTGTACTTTTCTTTTTCAGACTGCCGTTGGAAGTTCAGGAGGGAAATCCATAGGTCATGTGATAGAAGTTCTGGAGAGTTGCTAACATTTGTGTACTGGGTGTCATATCAACATAAAATGGACCAACAAGCAGTTTATTACATGCCATACAAAGGCATTCCTGTAAAAGTACAAACAGTTTTTTTCTGAAGGATTTATTGTTTTTTTTTAATTTTCTGACAGAAATATGCATTTTAGAATTGATAACATGTATTTCTGGTGAATCCAAGTTATGATAGATATTGTTAATAGGTGGTTTTACACAAAAATGATGTTTGATGAAATTTTTATATTTTGATAGATCTGGAAAGTCGTATGAATTTTATTTAATCATTCATCACAAACATTAGCAAGTCACACATGGTAAATTATTCCTCATAAATCACACATTTAGCATGTAAAATAACACACAATATGTCATATGTTTTAATATAGCATTTTTTATGTGAGAGATGAAGTGTGCAAACAACATTGTTTATTGTTTTTGTTGTTGAAATCGGGTTTGTCACAAAAATTCATGTATCATAATTTTTCTTATGTTGTTTGTTTATCTGTGTAAATATTTGTTTTCTTGTAAATATCAATTTTGTAATCATTTCATTACTTGGTTCAAGAAGGAATTAACATATATGCTTATCATTTTGATATATATCTGGCATAATTCTGCTGTTTTAGACACATGACCTTGTTCATTTGTAGTAAGTAGTATAACATAAAAAATAATTTGAGGTAGTTTATACTTAGTTCCAATGCTTTTCATTATGTTTAAAGTACATATTTGTGCTTAATATAAGATGCAAAAATCAGTGCTGACTGTTCTGGGAAAAATTCTATTTTAACACTAAATTTCATAATAGTAAAGCTATTCTAATATATTAAAAGTAGTTCCTGAAACATCAGTAAGTTATCAAAGCCCTTGCAATACAGTAACATAAGTTTGCCTTCAGCATGTCTGTTATCACTTTATTGCCATCAGAATAACACTTTCATTTATTTTCAGATGTCTTTCAAACATCTAATCAAACACTTGAATTGAAGACTTTTTAACAAGAAAAGTAAAAATATTCTTTGCAATATAGATGAATATAATTATTCAAATTTGACGCAATAGTGCCTTTGTTTCTTGTCACACCTTTTTTTTCTTAAAAATAACTAAAAAGGTTTTTCTCTTATCAAACATCAATGGTTTATTTTCATAAACATTTTAAAACATTTTTAGAGATGTGGACTTCTATCCTTTGTTTTTAAGAACACATGATATAATGGTTATAGCTTACGAAAGGCCCTTGCACTAATGATAAAATGAGAAACATAAAACTTTACTTAGGAGTGAGATTGTTGTGTAAATAGTCTGATTAAATATTTATGTACAAACTTCAAATGAAATAGTTTGATTTGTATAAATGAAATAAGGATTATTACATTTAATGTATGTGGTATCACCGATGACATTTTGAAAAGATGGTCTCAGGAAAAGAAACCATGCAAATGCGATAATTTGTTGCACATCCATTTAGATAAACATAACAAGAAAAATATATCAAAATATTCTCCTGATTGCATGCATCGTTCATTTGAGTATCCATCTTTGTGTTGATTTTTTTTTGGGGATAATTGAAAAAAGTTTGAGAAATTTATAAGGCATTTTTAGAAATATGTCTTTATTATTTTCATGCCAAATGAAAGACCTAAGACTGAATTTGAATGAAGTTTACTTTAAAACACAAATGTTTTATAAATAAAGTGGATGAGTATGAAGGCATGCTGGTCATGGCATTTTATCAAGTTGTTGTTGCAAAGACATTTATATCTATGTGACAGCCAGTGAAGTATACTTTTCAGGAGGTAAGCAGAAACAGTTGATTCATTTTTTTTTATTGTTTATGTTTAATAGAAACAGCTTGAACTTGTATTGTGCAATAGTTATCATTAAAAATGAAATTCTGCTTATTTCAAAACTATGAATAGAATACATACTATATAAATTTTTGGCGTTGCTCTTAAAATAAGACATTTTTTAAAGCAAAAGATATTTGTTAAAAGTTAATAAAGTTAATAGGGCAGCAATAGATTTCTGGCAGGGTTGAAATGATAACCTATTAAATGTGTGAAATTGTACAAATTCAGTTCCTCATACAAAAACTTTATAATTGATTATTGTTAATTATATATCAATGACTTTTATATGTGATGTATAGTTAAAAAAAAGAGCGTGAGTTTAACTCCTCAAGAATCATGAAATTTGTATGCAAGATTTTCCATTGTGTAAATGGTAGATTTCATCATGTGTTAGGTTAACATCAATGAAATTAATAAATATGAAAATACTTTGCACTTTTGTTTGTAATAACTTCTTGAATGCACATATGGCTCACATAACTCTAGATCACACATCCCTGTACATCTACTCATATACATTTAATTTTAAAAAAGAAGATGTGGTATGATTGCCAATGCGACGATTCTCCACGAGAAGTTTACATAACTTATCAACAAATAGAAAACATGATTCAAATTTCAAAGGGTTCTTACCAGAGCTCCAGAAAAGCTTTGTATTAGCATGATAACGCAATAAAAACAATTGAAAAACTAAATTCAATTTACAATGGTAGCGTTCAAAGCCCTAATTCATGCTAAGAATTATTTTTTTTGTCTAAACTAGTAGTTCTCAACCCTTGTGGCCATCATCCTAATCATTAAATTGTTGTCAAGTAAATCTATTTTTATAACATTAGGAAATCTCTCTTTCTAAAAATGGAGACATCAAATATCTGATTTGGGTCCCTGTTGAAGGGAATTATCTGTTATTCAAAGCTTTATCCCCAGTAAACATAAGGAACCAGTTTATAAAATGTAATTTGGTAGACCACGAGTCCGAGATGCTGAAAAAAGCAACCTAGTAACAAAGTTGTATATTCTGTTGAACTATTTGACAACAGACTGCTGCGAGGAAGCACATAAGTACTCAAGTCACATTATCAATTCCTCAAGGGAGTAGTTGACAACTCCTAATATATGAGACATTTCAGACCAAATCATGGACGGTGGCCTTTTTTTCCTTTGATGAAAATAGTTCTCAATTTAACAAAAAAGTGAATTAACTAAAATACCGAACTCCAAGGCAAATTCAAAAGAGAAAGTTCTTACAAAATCAAAAGCTCTAACATATCAAACGAATGGAAAACAATTGTCATATTCCTAACGAAGTATAGGCATTTCCTTATATAGAAATAATGGACTTAACAACCTATTTTATAGCTAGCTAAACCTCTCACAAGTGGAACAGTGTCAGATAAGAAATTATTTTCTTAGGAAAGAAAGAACTCATGGCCTAAATGACATTGATTAAACGGTGGTCTCATATATATTGCTAAGAATGAAGTCTTAATGCAAGCTGCTGAGACGCCAAATGACAACATGCACAAGTGTTAAAAGCCACAAAGGGACAATAAATATTCAGCTATCAGCAGTGTAAAGACTTGATTTAAATTCAGTTCAAAATAAATGTACTAGTGAACGCGACATTAATGGAAAAGGGATAGATAATGCACTTGAAAAAAAAACTTTCTCTCAGTTACATCAAAATTGGTGAGTAAAAACCCCTATTTGTGAATTTTTATCAGGAGCACTGCAGTTTTTGCAATCATTTAATAAATAATCCTACAAAAAAAAATCAGCTACTAAAAGGCTGAAGACCTTCAAGTAATTTTAATCAAAAGATATTTGTGAAGAGAGTTGGAGTTTTAGAATTAATAGAACTAGGTAGTAAGTAGAGGTTCCAAAGGACTATTTACAAAATCTGATAGATGTGCTAGGGAGAAACATAAATTTAGGGCTATACAACCAAAAAAGGCTTCTGTAAATATTCTTTCTATCCGAACACTATTTCTGACTGGAATTCTCTTTGTGTGCATTAAGTGTGTCTTACACCCTGGAATCCTTCAAAAGTGGCATTTGAAGCACAGGCAATTGGGTATATGATACAGATTTCTTTTGTTTGTTTTGTTTTTGATCACTTGCATGACAGTTTTTTTCAGTGCCGGCTAAATAGCAAATTTAACCAGTGCCGGTCAAATAGCAATTTTGCTATTTTGCCGGTGCTGGTCAAATAGCCACTGCCTTCAAAAATACTGAAATAGGAAAATTCAAAACGGAAAGTCCCTTATCAAATGGCAAAATCAAATTATAAAATGCATCAAACTAATGAACAACAACATTACTGTCATATTCTTGACTTGGTACAGACTTTTTCAAATGTAGAAAATGGTGGAACAAACCTGGCCTTACAGTGCTAAACCTCTCACTTGCACGACAGTCGCATCAAATTCCACCATATCTACAAGAATGCATGAAAAAAACCGGACACAATACTGTCAAAACAGGGACATCACAGCCATCACTGTGTCACGATCTCAATCAGAACAAAAAAGCAAAAAAAGCATCTATCAAATTTAGCAACTACATTCGTTGCTTACTTATATATGTGGTTTAAATCAACCCATAAAGGATTGAAATATTTGAAGTCCTGTGACTGTGTTCACATCTACTCTAGTGAAGAGTCAAGTGTTTGACGTCAGAATGTAAGCGTCAGACAGGAAGAAAAATTTAAAATAATATTGTCGTTCAAAGTATTTCAAAATTATAATTTCACATGGGGAGTGGTGGTAAACAAAATTTAAAAATCAAAAGTTTTGTTAGAACTTATTTCAGAAAATGACCGAGATTTAAAATTAACCAGAAGTTTTTTTTTTAATCCACAAATGGTTAATATCACTACGCGAGTAAAATAATTTTGTCGTTCAAAGTATTTTCAAAATTATAATAGAACAATAAAACAATGGCATTATAATAGAACAATAAAATAATGCCGGGATCTTTAAAAGCACAGAGCCACGTCACATGTACCAAAGAAACACAAAAATCACACGCACAAAACACACCAGCAAAAACGAAAGATAATAAAAACAACACTGAAGGGATGTATAAGTACCGAGCCACGTCAAATGGATATCAAAGAAAACAGACCAAGCAGTAAACGTAATAATAATAGAACAAAGACAAACAAAAGAACAATATGACACGTTATTAAGATGACAAACAACGTCAGTACGCAGAATCTATACATCAAGACCATCATGTATTATTTGTGAAGACACGGAATATTTATCCACAATGTCTTGTTACCCTCCGATAAACTTTTTTAGAAAAAGGACGAGACTTCTTTGACATACCCCTGGGTTCATCAACTTTATGCTCAGACACTGGTGACGTTTTACAAAGCCTGAGTAGGAGCTGCAAGCTCTTGAATATCGAATAAGTTGGGAAATGTATATCCCATATGCAGGTGAAGTTGGTATATTGCTACTAAGGTGGGAGAAATTAATAATTTCAAAATCAAAATCGTCTCTTTGTCATAGATTCTGGTACTGAGATGACTGTGCATGTCAAATTCGAGGTATAAGTCTAAAAGGCGGAGGAGGCCGTGTCTGTTGTTTCTTTAATTTCTAGTTCTGGGGGATATATTAATGGAATCCAATCAGAAAAGTTCGGATTGTTAATGGAAAGAACATCATCAATATATCTGAAAGTGAAACTAAATGATCTGGCTTCCTTGATCTTCTTGTTTTTGAAAAGTGTCTGAAGGAACTCCGATTCATATGAAAATAAACAGAGGTCGGCAAGGAGAGGCGCATAGTATGTTCCCATAGGAATGCCGACAATTTGTTGAAAAATTCTACCTCCAAATTCAACAAATATGTTGTCGATAAGAAACTCAAGCATACTGATCACTTGTTCTTCTGTGTAGCATGTTTTACCCTAACTAATTTCAGAAAAAGACCGAGATTTAAAATTATTCAGAAGTTCTTTAGAACTTTTAAGAATCCACATATGGTTAATACCACTACTCCATTAAACAGTTTCACAGTATTTCTAAAGACCCATTTTCGCTGCGGACAGAATTTGAGTCAATCTAATGGACAATTCTTTAGTGGAACATACAGATGGGCCGGCAATGTACCGTTGTTTGTACGGAATTTTGTAAAGCTTTGGTATCCAATACAAACAAGGTAAGTCCTCTGAACTGTTGTAAAATGTAATGTTCATTTAAGCCACCGACCGTGCAAGGGCTGTATAGCCAGTCAAGGTCGTTAAAAACTTCCATTTGTCAGTTGCATTTAAACCAGGAAGGACTTGTATCTTATACTACAGACTTTTTCTTTTTCCTTTATTAACGTACTAGTATTAATTTTAAAATATGTACATAGCACACAAGTTCCGGAAAGTTTTACATTCCTAACCTAGGAGTCTTCTCCCCTATTCAACAGAAGAAGAACACACCCGCGAAATCGCAGGCATTTGAGTTGATGAAAGCAGGGTAAATTGTTGTATGATTAATTTTTGTAAAAGATTTTTAGGACTAGAGAATTTCATGGAATGGTATCAAAAGTATCTTAAACTGCTGTCAATTTAACGATTTGAATCTTCCACCATCAGACTTGTTATGAATCTACTCAAGTAAAAAAGGGAGGGCTATTGAAGGTATATTCGTACCTCAAGTTACGTACGTATGTCATTTTATAGGGAATGTCTAACGTACACCGTCCCTATGTCGCCACAGGCCTAAAGTCGTCGTCCGGAAATCACGCATTATTCTCGCTTAATACTACACGAGGCAAAGTTCAGAAGCGGTTGATTTTGAAGCCGTAAGTATCTATTTTTTTCCATATTAATGCTTTATTATACTTAAGCTTCATGTAGCCTTCATTGTACGATGTTTGGGGCCGGGGAAAAATGGCATTGATGGCATGCTGGGCGACGCATTCCTGAAATTTTGCATGTTTTGGGCGATGGTATCGTAAGATGCCATTTTGAAACGTGACGACATTCTTCCAAGTTTATTCTATCCAAAAAAGTTTGTCTTGAATTAGAACAAAAATGGAATTCTCTAATTTCATCAAACAAGCCAAAAATAGACTGAAACTGAGGTGACGACTTTTAGACGATACTGACGACTTAAGGCTGCCAATTTTGTTCAATAGTTATGTCCAACAATTCGTCACACATATACAAGAAAACAGTCAAATAACGTTTTTTACTTCACATTATCGTTAAGAAGCTTTTCCTAAGTCAATAGTCCCTCTGTTCGTCTTGAAGAGAAATATTTGTAAGACCTGTTTTCTTTATTGATTTGTTCGGAGGAAATTTTCTTTGAACTGTCATACTGTTTTGTTAAAGTCATTTACGTCCAACTAAAACTGTCCATATGATTGGGCTTTTCTTGTTTCCTTTAGTGTTATTTCCTTGGTTGTGTTTTTCTTTGGCATATCACCCCCCCCCCCCCCCCCATTTTGGATCCCAAACTCCGCCTAAACATGTCTTTTGATTTCAGGCAATGGAGAAACAAAAGCCAAAAAAACTTTGTCAGTGGAACCAAGAGGATATGTCCAAAGCTTATAAGGCGGCTAAGTTAGGACAGATGTCAATAGCCCAGGCCAGCAAAACGTACAACGTACCTAGAATGACTCTCTCCGATAGAGTAAAGGGAAAAGTTGCCATGAATGCTAAAATGGGTGCATCTACGATTTTGACGTCCGAAGATGAAATATCACTCGTTAATTACATTGAATACATGGCAAAACGAGGATTCCCTCTGTCCGTATCCCAGGTCATAGGATTTGCTTGGTGCATCGCCCAAGAGTCTTTAATGAGTCTGGACCCACAGAGAAATGGTGGAGGGGATTTAAAAAAAGACAACCCGAAATATCACTTAGAAGACCGGATCCATTAGATCGTGGACGAGCTGCAATGGGAAATGTTGAAACTATGAGAGACTATTTTAAGCTCCTTAAATCAACTCTTGAAACTAATGATCTAAAGGACAAGTCTGAGCGGTTATATAATTGCGATGATGAAGGTCTCAGTCTAAACAAAAGCTCTGGTCAACGTGTCGTTGTGCCAAAACGTTTCAAGCACTCTCATTCCATAAGCATGGCAACAAGTGAGCATATATCGGTACATTGCTGCGTCAATGCCTAAGGACACTCTTTACCACCTATGCTTATCTTTAGTGGTGGATACCCGTGAGGAGCATACCATAAAAACGGGCCCATCAACGCTGCGTACGCTACAACAGACAGCGGTTTCATGGACAAGGAAACCTATTTTCAGTGGTTTGAAAAAGTCTTTTTGCAACACTGTGTAAAGGAACGTTCGATTATGCTATTGCAAGATGGTGCTACCTCTCACATCAGCCCGATGCTTATTGATAGTGCTCTTAAGAATGACGTCATTCTTCTTTGCCTACCTTCTAAAACAACACATATTTTGCAACCTTTGGATGTGGCAGTATACAAAAATATGAAAATTGAAACCGCAAAACAAGTTAGTAATGCAAAAATGCTTAAATCCGACCTGTGGGTATCAAAGAAAAATGTCAGCTCAACCTTTAAGGTAATATTTGAGAGAAGTTTCATTATGGCCTGCATTACACAAGGATGGATTCAAAAAGTGTGGCATATATCTTTTTGATCCCAACGCGATTGACAAGACTTTGCTGTTCAGAGGGGGCAATGATGTCAACCCGGATGACCTTGATTTGTCTTTAAATGACGAACCAACGAACGAATCCGAACTGTCAGCTATTGAGGACAATACCACATCTAATACAGAAAACGAACCAGAGCACATAGTATCAAGGATGCCATCTACAAGTAACACGGGCGTAACAACCGTCATGGACCTAGAAAGTTGGTGCCGACGGTATTTTATCTCCTATAATCCACACTACCTCTGAGGCTACACAATCGTCAAACGAAATTGAGCCATCTAGTACAACTATATGGCCACCAGAACTAGCATTATCAGCCATTGAATCCGCTTTGACACCTCGTAAGAAGCGTAAATATGAGAATGCATTTTCCAGCAATACGATGGTTAAAGGTGACGTTGTATTTCATACATGGAAAAACCTGAAGATCTCATGTACTATGTCTAGTTCTTCAAGCGATTTTACTTTGCAATTAATGTGTCGAATGAAAGTATAAATTCAATGTCGTCCTCATCTCTCAATCATGATGTGCAGCCATCCTACTGTCCTGAACCATCATCTCATCCTTTAGTTAAAGCTGGACTTATTCCAGACGATCTGGTTTCGGTCTTGGTCGTGCCAAAAACAAAAGAAGTAAGTGGTAGAACCAAAAGGAGGAAAGGTGACGGAAAAGGATTTTATCAACAAAAGAGATTCAAGAAGAGCTCGACTCAAAGGAAAAAAAGAAAAAAGAAGACGAGAAAAACAAGTTGAAACGAAAGGATCTTCGAGAGAAAGGAAAAGCAGGGAAAATTATTGAGGAGGAAACAAAAAAGGCTAAACAGGAACAAATGAAAAGATTGAGAGAACTTAAACAAATTAAAAGTAAAACAGCAAAGAATGAGAAACAGTTGAAAAAATCAAACAGATGCGGTGACGTATTCCCATGTTTTGTGTGTCAACATATCGTCACTGAATCCAATGTTCCGTTTATGTGTTGTTTTAGCAGCCGTGTATTCCATGCAAGCTGCATACCAACTTATATCTCTACTGTATCGTGTCCATTTTGCTATCAACTGTTATTACTCAAATTATTGATACATTGACTTTTGACTTTTTATTTTATTTTTGTATTCCAGGACACCAAAATGAATCATTTCACAATCAGACCATTGTTGGCAGTTGGTATGCATCATTACGGTAGACGGGAACTGTCGGTTGGTAGTAATTACCATTTGGAGGCAGAGCCGTTAAACAAATATTACTCAAATGCAGTTGCAATTTACGATGGCTCTAGAAAGGTTGGGAACTTAAAGAAAGAATATGCTGAAGTTATATCGTCAGTGATGAAACTCAATCTGGCAAAGTTGCGCTATGTAATTAGACCAATAGAGTCGAGTGAAGTGAAATCAAGAAAAACAGGGCCACAGCAGCTGTGTCATCTAACTTTTAAAGGAGAGGATAACAGTGAGGATGAAATTAGAACAGTAGTCAAGTCCCATCAAGTCCCATGAAGTTCTATAATTGCTTCATAATTAATTATGATTGGACTTTTTCATGAAAATTGTATTTACTTTTTGAAATATTTGCTTCAAAACTTATTTTGTGAATAATGAACAATAAGAAGAGTTCATTTTATTTTGTGTTGACTATTTTTTTTAAAAAAAGAAATGAGTTGACGACCTAAAGACGGGCTAATATTACATGACGACCAATGGACGTGATATGTGACGACTTATAGACGTGACCGTCCGGAAGTCGTCTGGCTTTCCCGGTGTAGTTTAGACGATAAATAACCATATTTCCGAATGTTTGACGGCCTCATACTAAAGAGATATCGAATTCTGAATATTTTTTCTGTATGATTACCTATTTACATTGCGTCTTAAGGTCGTCATGTCATTACATTGTATTAGAAAGTGCGGACCCATGACGACTTCGGGACGGTTTACGTTAGCACTCCTTCTTAACATTAACATAATATTCATTTTCAAAAGGCGCGATGAATTGTAATTAATAGGTTAAGTAAGACAAATAGAATGCATATCTCTTTTCAACAAAAACAACCCCTTGGGTGACGCAAGTGAAGGAAACAGGTCACTCATTTATTCCACTTCTAGGTATCGAACGAGTTAAAAAAGCACATATGCATTTTTTATTTACAAAGCATTATTTGCTTACATTTTTGTCAACGAGTTTATACTGGCAACATATATGTTCCTGGTTTATAGTCTTACACTTTTTATTTTCGTGGCTCCACGTTTTGTTTCGTGCCGACTTGTGTATATAGGTCTTTATTTACTTTTGCTTTAACTCAAATCATAAAATAACAAGAATATATGATAATGCACATTAAGGGTATTAATACAATTGAATGTCTAATTGATTTCGCCCGAAGAAAATCATAAAAGTTATCTTGCGGGTAGTTTTGTTGACCCAATTGTCATGAAGACATCTTCCGCAGGGATAACTGACTGTTCGGGTTTATTCAAAACACGTGAAGAGTCAAGAAATCTACACATTTTACCAGGATGATCCAAGACAATGTTCATGCATTTACTGATTTTGTTTTACACTAAACCAACCGGTATCAATGCAAGCCACACTTATGATTTTTCATAAACTTCGCATCGTTTGACTTTGATATTTTTTGTGTTATAATGATTTGTACGACTGTGCAAATACATAATGTTTATTTATCTATAACCAGATACTAAGTTTTCAAAAATTCACCCCCTTTTGGATGCTCTGAGTTTGGATGCAAAAGTAAACACGTCTGTTTCAACGCTTGATTTTTCTCAAAGAAAGAAAAAATATTGAAAAATATGAAAGACTAGTAGTTCTATTATATGCTGTAGTAAAAGATGATGAGCAAATGAAAGTTAATGAATGTAAAAAGGTTAAGGCCATGCCATACATTGGCTATGTTATAAATAGAACAAATGAGGAGGTTCGAGATTAATGGCATTTTGTAAATGCAGCTCTTCATATAAATAGTATCCTTTGCAGCATATGCTTGTGATTAAATCGTTTTTGTAGCATTTCTAATGAATATATATCAGAAAATTTCTTCTTTTTTCCTTGTAGGTGACTTATTGATATTTTTAGGCTTGACCTTTGAGTACTTTTCCTCAAAAATGTTATTTTACGACCAAACTTTTCTTATTGTACACACTTTCCTCATTCCATCGATATATAATTTAGGTGTGTGTTCTTTCAGTACAATTAAAGTTTAAAAAAACTCTTATTGCTTTACTATGAAGCATGAATACTTCCTCAGAGTTAACTTCAGATATGCTTGTTGTAGCCGCTGTAATACTAGCTTCAAGTTGTGTAAACAATTTCTCATATGTCTTTGAATATACGACACTAAGGTTACACTCTGCTAAGCATTCATTATCAACTGTTAACAGTTGACTGGGCTGGCCCAACGGTGAATGTGGTTCATTTATCCCTACCTAATAATAACCAGACTTCATTTTCATGTTACTGAAGAAAATATTTTCCTCCAATAAAATCAAGGAGCTCTGCGATTCTCAGCAAGCTGTAAGTATCCTTTTTTCTGATTTTATTTAGCTGACGGTAATCAACACATAGTCTCAGGCTGTTGCCATCCTTTCTAACCAAACCTCGTTGTACGCCAATTATGGCCTGATATTCCCACGCCAAGTAACTTTCAAAAGTGGGTTATAACTTCTTCGATGCTGAAGTAAATGAAGGGTTTGTCATCTATTAAGTCTATACATTGTATCAGGTATTACCAATAGCATGCAAAAGTGTTTCTGGTCGTGTCCAAAATGTCCTGCTGGTGCCTTTACTCTTTTGCTTCATGGAATTTGATGTCTTGCTTAACAGATGTTTGTTCCAGCTTCATTGGTAACAGCCAGGCGAAAATTCTTCTTTCTGTCATCTAACCTCACATTGCAGTATGACTTTCTTCGCCCAAATTGTCCACATCTCCAACACTCAAACTGATCTCTGTTGTTTTTTTGTGGTTGATGTCTTATGTTGTTGTATCTGTTGTCCTTGTGAAATTTTCTTTCCTTTACCTCTCTATTGTTGGGGCATCTATTGTCAGTTTGCCACATAAGTATTCATCCAGTTTACTAGCCGATGTACCATTCAATTTATTAACTTCGGTTACTGCCTTAATGGCATGTGGCTTATATGAAGTTTCTATCTGGCGTATATCAACTCTAAGTTCATCAAATCTTTTTGATGGTTACATTCTTACGGACGGATATATCTTCTAATGACGTCTTGAGTCCAGTCCACAACATGGATCGTGCAAATGAATTCATCATCTCCTTTATGTCAGGGTCTATCGCTAATGATAGACTTTTTGGTTGTTGAGCAATAACATCATTTCCCCCTGAGACCTAATTGCAAGTATGGGTGCATTCGCATTAACTGGTTATAAGTATGTTTGGCCATTCTTGTATGCCGATGTTACATTTACTGTTCCCAAGTCATCGTTCCTCTCGTTATTAATTAATTGTAAAATGATAGTTATGATCGTGGCTCTTTTACTGACTTGTATTTTCAGTGTCATTTGTGTAATATGGTTTAACAACCTTGTATGGGTTGATACTTTTTAGTTATTTTTTCAATCAGTTTGTTTGTGATGATAATATTTTCGCTATTTGGATATATTTCTGTTGACTCTGTCATTAGTTTTTAATGTTATTCTCCTTTTCTAATAAGAGAGAGGGACGAAAGATACCAGAGGAAGAGTCAAACTCATAAATTGAAAATAAAATGATAACGCCATGTCTAAAAATGAAAAAGACAAACCAAAAAATGGGGGTGATCTTAGGTGATCCGGAAGGGTAAACAGATCCTGCTCCATATGTGTCACCCGTCATGTTGCTCATGTTATTACAAACCCGGTAAATAGTCTAGTTCGTAGGTCACATTTATGAAAAAGGAAGGCGATTGTAGTTCATGTAAAAACATATCCGATATCATCTGTGAAACGGTTCTTCCTTAACGTTCAACCAACTCGTGATGGCGTCCGTAAAATTTACGAAAGGATAATTTCAACTTCATTATTTAGAACGCAGACATGCAGCAAAGAGAACACATTTGAAAGGATCATTAAGCATGTTTGCTTTATTTAGTAGATTTTTTTTTCTAATTTGTCGTTTCTCTTGGTTACAGCAAATTCATGTTTGTCCGTTTTGAATTTTTCACGGAGTTCGGTATTATTGTGATTTTACTTTTTATCAATACTCTCTGGAAGATGTTCCAGGAATGCTTCAATAATGGAAGAATGAAATTACGCAAGTGTGTCATAATTTTGTTGGTACAGTGACACATATTTTAAGAGACCACTTAAGGGAGAGCAAGACAATTGTTTCTTAAGATAGGTGGGCTTTTAATATAGGTTCAACTTATATGAAATGCACTACAGAGGGATCTAAAATTAATGGTCTTATAACACAGCCTTTTGCTTAATACAGGTGGTCTCTTGGGCAGGTTTGACTGTATATTCAAATCTAAATGATATTTATTGCTGAGCATATCAGAATAATATATGATTTACTGCACTGTAGAAAGTTACATCCCAGGCATTTTCCATTTTAATTTTATAAAAAAGCATCTTATACTTTACATAGATTCAACTTTGGAAATTTTATGAAACACTGTTTAAAAAATTTAATTACAAATACTTAATCAACGGTATAGTATCACATAATTATTATCTTTCAGATGTGTTTACCATTCAGAGAGGTTTCAGACAAGGTGATCATTTATCTTCTTATATTTTTGTTATGTGATGAAACTTTAGGAATACTAAGAAAACACGAAAATATTTAATGTTGAAGACTCAGCACTTTCGATATCACATTATGCTGATGACACCACACCTAATTGTGATGGTTCACCAGATGTATCTTTTTGTATTTTAGAATTATGTACTGAATGATCTGGTTTAAACATGAAGAATTTAGAAAAATATGTAGTGTGGATTGGAAAAAGAAAATATGACCAATTGTATGGGGATCCACTTATTTCAAAGCTTACTTAATTATTTTTAACATTACCAAATCCAAACAATGGATAACTAAACAGTCGGAAACCCGGTTGAAATAGAACAAAAGAATCGAAGCTCTTTGTTAGAGAAGGCGATAAATGTGTACTGTATTGTTTACTATAGTGACAAAAATTTTAAAAGTTAATAGAAACAAACAAAATTACAACTTTCTTCTCAATTACGAGGTGTTTTATTTTTAAAACACCATTTGCATAAGTTTTCAATTTATCTAGTACATAGTTGAGCAGAACAATTAGATTTCAAGTCGACGACATGGGTATCTTTCAAGTTGGATGAAGAAAATGCATAACATCCGATTTTTTTGGAACAAAAATTACCACGGACGGAAAACATATCAATTTATTAGTAACAATTGTATCGAAAAGAGAAAATCGAGTGCACCTTTTCATGTTAGGGCGTGTTTGAGTTGAATATTTTGTCTTGATATCGTAGAAAGTAAGATTATTTCATACATCGTCGCGCTTCAGTTTCTATTATTTTTATATATCAAAGCTACAGATTGACTTTATAACACAAAAAAATAACAGTACTAAAAGATGAAATATATGGATCAAGTAAAATTCCTATCTAATGAGTCACAAAAATAGATAAGGTGTGTTCGAATAGCTATTTTTTTTACCTAAAGTACTTGACGACAGTCTTTCAAGTTGGATGATGAAAATGCATATCTTTGAAAAACTATATTTTTTTGTGTGTGAAAACTAGGGTTTATAGTCTGTATACACTAAAAAAAATCTAGTCTGCCCTTCCTCGAAATTTTTAATTAGATTTTTTTTAAATGTTTATGAATTTTCGAAAATTCCACCTGACAACCGATCAGACAATAATTTTAAGTTGAATCAATACAGACAAGATCATCAACTGATGCTCATTACCTAAGTTGATACATTTGTCTTTTTAAAAACAACTGACATATAAGGATCGTAATGGTGCAATGTGGATAATTTTATCGGTTTCCATGAGCAAAATTGGTAGGGCGTCATCCCTACAATGGCTTCCATTTCTACGATTGTGAAAATGAACTGGCGTAATGGGGAGATAATTCTGACGGAGTAGAATCCTGACTGTAAACTAATTTGTTAATCGTTTATTTTCGTTTTTTTTGCATGGTTAACATAACAACATACAAAGAAAATATGAGCTGATGTATTCAGAAAAAAAATGAAATGCAATTGACTGTTAAGAACGAATATGAATTGATCAAATCTAATATTTGGAATAATTAACAAATCAAGGTTGGTAATGTAAGCAAACACCATTAATAAAAAAATGAGCCGAAAAAGGAGTCTGTATTAATAACGATGGACAATTGATGATATGACAAGAATAAAAAAAAAACATATTATATTGATAACATTATTTATTTATCAGGATGTCATTTCAGCATTTTAATCTTTTATGAAAAGTTTTGATAGTAAATGTAATTAGATTTTAAAGTTTAATTAGCCAATTGTACCAGTTACTTTTGCAATATTAGCCAATTGTACCAGTTACTTTTGCAATATTGAAAAAAAAAATTACAAAAGGGTCAAGACACGTACAATGATATAAATTGTAAAACACAAATATCACATAACAAGAATAGTGGTCCTCACACCCAAATAGGCATAATATTATCTGGAATAGAGTGTAAAGCATGCCATTTTTTATAATTAAAAAACAAAAAATTAGTGTTTCTCCCCAAAAAATTATTACTCATAAAATACTTGAAACAAATTAATATCTCTACAAAATTGAAGTTATAGAAAACAATAATTATGTTCTTTCTGTATGGACTCTACCGACACCAATGAACACATTATGGATTTGTCCAAACGTATTTGACGTATGTGAAGATTGTAATAGATGCTTATACATACAAAAATTGAACTAATAGTTTTATAATGCAACTAGCTGTGTTTATTTCCTAAATATAGTAACATTGCTATATGTTTTATAATGCCAATTTCATCATGGAACACTTTCTCCACAATCAGGGGTCCATTAATGAATGAAAATAAGTTTGACATTTGTATTACGATTTAAAAAGCTATCAATGTATTAATTTAAGTTGCAGTATAAAAACAATATAAGTTCAATGTCATGAAAATATAAAAAAGTAAAATTGTATTCGGCACAAAACTGGAGAAGGGATCGATAGAACCTCACCCTTCACCAGTTTCTTAGCCTCATACAAAAAAGTTTATATATTCCCGACATTGACCTAATAGTGTATATTTATTTGTGATCTTTGAAAAGAAGAAAGCATTACAACGAGCTCCAAGTCATAGAATAAATTAAGCAACTTAACTTTAAAATATTAAAAGTATCCTCCTAATCCAGACTGCATGGAATGTTTACCATTACTATGTACTACCATTATTATTTATTTATAAGTTTGTCAATGATTCAATGAAACAACTATATGTGTTTGTCTTGAGTTCCCCCACTTTACTATGGACTAATTACCGTATCTATATGTATAATATTGATACAATGTATTTTTGACAAAAATAAAAAAAAATTTATTGTCATTGATAAAATATATTCATGTAACATCTATACAGGTGCATAAAGAACCTTTGGGGTCGGATTATCTTACTATGCATTGGAACATAGTATTGAAGCGGGAAAACATTCTTAAGTGTAGCAATACGTCGAGAAAACAAGAGATTAGTACTGTTGGTATACGACTAGGCCTTTTTTGTCATATAGCCCAGCTGCTTCAATTTTTATTTGTTCGTGCGTCTCCTGTGGTGAATATTCTTTGTGTGTTTGTGCTATTTTTCTTTCACAGAGTGTTTTCATTTAAGCGATATTTTATTTTAACATTGTCATAAAGTGGGAGGTTTGGCTAGCAAGTAAACCAGGTTCAACCCACCAAT
Source organism: Mytilus galloprovincialis (assembly GCF_965363235.1). Classification (NCBI taxonomy): domain Eukaryota; kingdom Metazoa; phylum Mollusca; class Bivalvia; order Mytilida; family Mytilidae; genus Mytilus; species Mytilus galloprovincialis. The sequence goes on from NC_134846.1 coordinate 69,404,381, forward strand.
TTTTCTTTAAATGTCCTGTACAAAGTCAGGAATAAGGCAGTTGTTATTATGTACGTTGGCGTTTTTTTTTTGGTTGCATTTCAGTGTTACTGTTGTTCCTTAGTTTTCCCCTTATAGTTGATGTGTTTCCCTCAACTTTAGTTGGTAAGCCGGATTTGTTTTCTCTCAATCGATTTATTACTTTTGAACAACGTTATACTTCTGTTGCCTTTATTCGGTTTTATACATTATTAGCTGTAAAATCTCGTTCCTCTCGGAGTATATTCCCGAAAAGATCGTTAAACACTTGCAATTTTGATAGCGTTTTTTTAATAATATTAAGGTAAAAAAATTTAAAAAAAAGCAGAAGGAGTTTTCGAAAAGATTCAACGCAAGTTACATTTCTGGCAACTTTTTTAACATACGGTATATAATCAAACCCCTTGACTTTATAAACTGCAATAAAAAATAATTTATGTTGAAAAATTTAACACCAGGATGTATCTATGATGAGTTAATTTGCAGTGTACCAACATCGTTATGGAAGTTTTATTATGATTATTATCCCAAAAAAAGCCCACCCATGCATTGATTTATGTTACCGCTTTACGACATATATTCTCTATCATATAACCTATGGTTATGTATGACAAACACCCGAAATTCATATACTTCATTGAGCCTAAGACATATTAAATTTGCTGTTTTTGGCGAATCTCATTTTTTTTCTTCTATCAACGAGATTTGATCCCTACTGATATAAAATCTACACCACCCGTACCGAGCTAAGCGCCTTGGACCACTCGAGCAACTGACAGATATCAAATATAGCTTTTCGTAATAGATTAATGATGCGTTTTTTCGTCGACTTAATATAGGTTTATGCATGCTGTATTGTTGCCTGTATATAACAACTTCGCAAATCATGTGTGTATATTGAAAATAATGATAATACTTACTCATCAATAACAAAACTTGCAATGTTTATTGTATAATTCTAAAGAATAGATAATTTTACGATGAAATTCTTCAGATTAATTTAGGACTATCATCACCAAATCATGTTTTTCGTCGAAGCTACGACTGTACAAGAATTTCATTATATCTTTAACTTTCCGGTCGTCTTATACAGGCAAATAACACTAGAAGTGTGTTTTGTAGCTCGGAGATGGTATGTCTGTGTAATTCATTTTTTGAACAATCACACACGTCTTTGTTATTTTATACATAGTATAACTATATATTGTCTTTATTTGATAGCTGAGGTAATTGACAAAAGCAACTGACTAAAAAGAAGAGAAAACATTTCGGTAATAACGAATTGTTCACATTAGATTATATACATTTCACCATTCATCTTTTTTCGTCTTGGTCTTTCCCGAAAAAAAACGTTTAGCTGTCAAATTCATGTTCACTGATTTGACTTAAACTATAATATTTTATTTATAATATACTGAAACGTATATCAAAGCTACAAAAAGTCCTAAAGAAACACTTATTTCGTATGTATTTCAGACCAGACACAATCTAAATATACATTGGAATGACATCAGAAGACTACCAACGGTCATATAACCTGATATAAACAATATTAATACAAATAGATAGCGAGCACGAGCAATCGGATTTTTAAATGTATGGTTGAATTAATGTTTGAGGTTAAACAATGTGTAAATAATAGTTTCACCTGTATTAGAATGAATTTTGTGGGCAAGATTAGTCAACGAAATTGTTATTCCTATTGTCTCACTTTTCAATGCCGACACAATGAATAAACATATTGACCACTACATGCTAAATATATGCGCAAACCATCTCCTCTTAGGTTCAGATTAAAGGTTGAATAATTATGGATTTAAATAATTTGAATATTTAAATAATAATACAACAGTGATATTCATTTTTAAAATCATTTTGTTGAAATTGAACCAAAACTGACTGCTAATAACGAAATATTATGGTAAATAAAATCATATGCTATTGTTTTTATCGAATTCGTAGCTAATGCCCCTTTAAGATTTTTTTAAACACACAAATACCAAAGCAAAACGATCCCAATAAGATTTTTCAAAAAAAAATTATACAGAGTATTAAAACACCACTAAGGAATTGAGGTAATGATAAGAATGGAAAAGTATGAACAATGGAAAAAAAATAATTAAGTAACTTATGATGTTCTTATCAAATGATGTACCGAACTACAATAAAAATCTTACCACCGTTTTCTCCTATTTAAGACATTTTCAGTTATCTCTCTTTTGATGTCGCAGTTCTTTTTTTATTGCTGGTTAACACTCTGAGGGTTAACAACCGTGTCAATTCAGTATATATGCTGTCCATTGTTCACCATGGCATTACGCTAAATGCAACTGTAAAAATATCGGTAATGTGAATCATAAACCAGATAACCCATAACAAAATCGTGAATGGATAAAGTATGTAAAAAAATGTCTTCAGGATGCAAATAAAAAAAACAAGTTCAATATCTTCGATTGAAGCCTTTAAATTGTTCCGATTTATTAATCTGCTTGCATAAAAACCCTTGAATCTGATGTTGGTAAGTAGGATTTTAAAAATGACCGCCCCTAACCCAAAACAAAATTGAAAATATTAAAAAAAAAAAAAAACAGCAAAAATTAGATTAAAATAAAAAATCCAACAACAAGACAACACAACACAACAAAAAAAAAAACAAAAAAAACAACAAAAAACAAAAAAAAAAAACAAAAAAAAAACAAAAAACCAAACAATAAAAGAGGGACGACAGATACCAAAGGGACAGTCAAACTCATAAATCTAAAACAAACTGACAACGCCATGGCTAAAAATGAAAAAGACAAACAAACAACAGCACACATGACACACCATAGAAAACTAAAAAATAAAACAACACGAACCCCACCAAAAAACTAGGGGTGATCTCAGGTGCTCCGGAAGGGTAAGCAGATCCTTCTCCACATCTATTTCTAGATGTAAGTCAAGATATGAGGCCGACTTAACTGTACCTGTAGTATCCTTTATCTCTAGCTCGATGGGATAGATGCGTTCCACATAGTCAACAAATTTTGAATTATTTAGTGAAGGAACATCATCTATTTAGCGGAAAGAAGAGTTAAAGGATATTGCTAACTTCTTATCTTTCTTCCTAAGAAGTTCCTGCATGAAGTCAGCCTAATAATAATAAAGAAACAAGTCGGCAAGTAGAGGGGCACAGTTTGTTCCCATTGGAATGCCAACAGTCTGTTGAAAAATACGTCCTCCGAACGTAACAAATATGTTGTCAATCAAAAAATCAAGCATCTTGATAATATCAGTTTCAGAGAATTTTTTTATTTGAATCAGAGTGGTCCTTTACAAAGTAGGATTTATCCCTCCCTAAGACAAGATACTTGTATCTACGTTGGCCATTTTTTTTATGAAGCAAAGCAATACCAACTCTTTCAATTTGTCTCTTAGTTTGGAATGTGGAATACTTGTGTAAAGACTAGAAAAGTCAAATGTTTTAATACTGTTACAAGATGAAAGAGAGTTAGATTGTATGTACTTTAAAAGATCTTTGGAATTTTTAAGTATCCACATCTGATTCACGCCCCCTCTAGAATAGGCAGTTTCACAATAACTTTGAAGCCCGTCTTTGATTGCTGATAAAATAGATGTTAATAATTTAGAAAGAAGTTTCGTGGAGCACTTGGAAGACCCAGCAATATACAGTTGTTTGTAAGGACACTTGTGTAGTTTAGGTATCCAATACAGTGATGGAAGATCCAGTTCTTCATCTTTGGTTGAAATTCCAAAGGAACACAGAACAGACCTATGATTATCCAGGATTTCCTCTTTGGTAAGTGTCGTGAGAGTATATGTTGAGTTTCCAAGTGAATTGTCAATACCTAATTCGTTTATCAAGCAGTTAATGTAATGAGTTTTACACACAAAAACGATGTTGTTTGGGGCTTTATCTGCGGGGCCAACAACATATTTGTCATGGAGGTAGGTTAGGTGTTTTGCAACATTTGGGTCTTTAAAGATTGACGTAGCATGGGCATTTATAGACCCATTCAGTTTCTTAATTCTGATTTGTATCAACGACCTCACTGCCTTAATTCATTCGGAAAGAGTGTCTACGTCTTCCTTCTCGCGCTTAGCCCATTGCCTGGCATAATCCTCAACTGAATCCATCAAAATTTTAAAGTTGTATTTCCAATTGATGGATTTAGGCTCACGATATTTCGGACCTTTCGATAACACATTTCGTAGAGAAGTGTTATTAACCATGTTGAGGTCACCGGTAATAACGTGGCCAGCAGGATTATATGTGTGTTATATGTGTAATAACGTGGCCAGCAGGATTATATGTGAATAAAATTAGATAAAAATTCAAGAATTCAACAGCAAAAATATACAAAAAAATTCAACAAAAACCTATAAATGAAAACCAAAATTAACACATTTTGAATACATCGGTTTTCGATTGCAGAATAAATGCTCGATAATTAAAGAATAATTTATACACAAAAAGTATACCCTTTGAAAGAACATGCCACAGTTATTAAGAGAATTAAAATAGTATAGCAAATACAAAAATTAAAAAAAAACACCAACACCAGATTCCTTCGAAAAACATACATACAAGCAACAAGAAAAACACGAACAACAAATGACAAGGCAACCAATGTTAAAACAGTTTTATGTGCACATCCAACCACATATTTTCGAATAATTTCAGTATTCCAATTTCATGTTATACTAACTTCTGTGTATATATCGCTGTGTACTTTTTTTTGTGTTATAAGGCTTATGCTATGATTCAGGGTTATAAATTTTGTCATACAAGGTATTTTTTTTTAATATATCTGATTTTTGCATGAATCCTCTTCAACAAAAGAAGTGAAGATGATACAAAAAGGCTATAAAAGGCCATGATAAACTGACCGGTGCATTACGTTTGCACGCAACTTTTGATTACATTTGCGCGCATTTATTGACAGGGAATTCAGGTAAAATACAACAGGTAATAATACTTATTTATTCGTTAGTGATAACGTAACACAACAAAAAGAAATAGAACAGCCAAACTCACCTTTGAAAATAAACGAATGAGCAACACGAAAGATGAGCAGATCCTATCTCACATGCAGCATTAACTTCTATTGCTATGCAGTTGCCTGTTTTCAACTGATTATTTTATATTTTATGGAATTTGAGTACATGTACATTGCTTTTCATATTCAATTTTTTTTTAACACATTGTAGATCACTACATACAAGCGATTTCAAAATATGTGTGACAGTACACGACCAGGACAGCTAAAACATCAATCGAACAATTCAAGACCAAGGTATCAAAATATAAATATTATAATAGATGATTAAATATACGCCCCCCCCCAAAAAAAAAAAAAAAATATGGGAAAACTCATAACCAAGGAGGCCTAAAACACTTAATAAATACTTTTCAATTAGGCAACCAAAATGTCGCAAAATTCATTATATAACCAAAGCAGTACAAATATTAACAGACGATAATTCACTCCTCAAATTCTATATGGCATTCTACCAAAGCATCCAAAATATCAATAAAACAATTCAATAATTATATATCGAAATTTATCGAAGAAAAATCGTTATATTCAATATGCCAATATATGACCAAGACAACCCCGAACATAATTAGCACAACACATTACAAAAACGCCAAATATATCCAAAGTTTTATCCAAGATCAAAGCAACCAAAACATCAATTAAAGCTATTGCAGTAAGGTTATTGTTAGCAGCTTAAGCACAATACATTTATTATCAATTATCAGTTGTTAAAATAAATAACATGATTGCCTATCGAACGAACCCATATGACAAAACATGATTAAGGCAATATGTAAAATGAGAAACAAAAATATGCATAGGGCAACAAATGATCAAAGTTAGCAAAATAGCAATTGGACAATACATGATCAAAGTTAGCAAAATATCAATTGGACAATACATGATCAAAGCAACCCAAACATGCAAAGGACATGAAAATACCAAGTAACCCAAATATCTATAAGAAAATGTACGATAGATTAACCCACATATTTATAGGACAATACGTGCCTGAGGCAACCAAAGAAACCATAGGGTAAATAACGATAAAGTTTAACAAAATACCAATAGAACAATAAATGAATAAGACAGCCAAGAAAACCATATTGTAAATAAGGATCACGTTAAGCAAAATATCCATAGTACGATAAATTAACAAAGTAATTCAAACATACATAAAATGACCAAGGCATCCAAATATCTATAATAGAATGAATAAATATGTGTAGGACAGTACATAATTAAGCAAGCCTATTACGGAGGCCTATTATATATAGATAAATAACCGAACAAGGAAACTCGCACATGTATTGGAAGTAATCTGACTAAAACAACATTAACGTCCATTTCAGAACAATACACAACAAATGCCACTCAATTTTCGATAGTAAAATGCATAAACAAAAGCCAAATTTAAAATTTAACTCGAGAACTATTTAAAACTCAGTGGGATATCGAAATATATGTCATTTAAATTAACTCAAATAGTTATGACAACACCTAACAAAAAGCAAATCATTATCTCCCTTAGAATGCTTCTTAACTATTTCCCATCCATTATAGCTACTTTGGGGAAAACCGTACGTTATTAGTCTGATAATGTGTTTGTCTGATTTTGTATATAGGTGCGATTGAAAATAATAAAAACATAGGAAAAGAAAGTAATGCTGTTGGACTGTACTATTATTTACACTTCTTCAATATATCTTTTGGATCCAAATCGTATTAACGTAAAATCTAAACAGCTAAGTATATATACACGTAGTGATTTTTTTCTGTAGGTTATAATAATACATAAGAGTTAAAACTATTTATTTTAAAATGTCAGATTAAGAAAATTACTTCAGATTGAAATAAGAATTTTACTAAACAATGACTATTACAATACATGTTGAAATTAATACTTTGTGAATCACAAACTGCAAAAATCTTCCAATCTTTAAAAAAAAACCAACTCAATTGACGTAGCATTATCCTAAAATAAAAAGACATAATAATAATACTATTGATTCACAAAGTATAGAGTTTAGGTAGCACTCCACAGTTAGGTGTGTAGTTTTGCATTTTGGCCCCAGTGGATTTTTCAAATATGAGAGCTAGTCTGCCATAAAATTCATTTTTGGATAGCCGAGTATCAAAATAGCCTTCGTATTGGGTTTATATGAACATTAAGATTATGTAATGTATGTAATATAGGCTGTTTTCTGTATGACAGTCCGTATTTGCATGTCCGTACCATACATTGCTACATTGGTCCGGCAATTATTGTAATGTTTTTTTCCAACTGTTTATCGCACGGTCTTTTTGATTAGATTTTACGAAAAAATGAGGCGAAAGACACCCATTTTTTATTTGATCATTAGGAAGATGTATGTCAACAGTTTCTAAAAAGGTATCACTCAAAGGTATCGAAATTCCAAATTTTGGGGGATATGTGACATGTTCACCCCTTTTTTGCAATATTTTATGGTAAATAAATGCAGAATATTGCCATGGATACATATAAAAGGAATTATTTTTCACCCTTTTAACCTTTGAAAATCAAATCTATGGTAGATACTGATTACAAGCATATGCACATGTACAACACAAACAGTTAGGTTTATGTATTAGAAATCCAGGAATAGGATATAATAAAACATTTTGTTGCTCATTTTTAATTTTATTTTCTAACTGTGGAGTGCTACCTAAGATATTCTATAGACAATAATAAAAAAAAGAATGAAGCTGATTATGGCATACATACATGGTATAGAACTATTTTATAAACCATACTCTAAGGTCGTAAACCCTTTTTTCCCTTTTCACGAATACATTTACATCTCAGATCATCATATGTATCACATTCCAAAAAAAAAAAATGATACACATTTTCAATGATCTTTTTGTAACATATATTATAAAGACCACCATTTGGATCCACAATTTCCATAACACTCATTTTACAATTCTACAGGCATTTCAATCAATTAAGGAAATATCAAGCATTACAAAAATCAACAATTACGTACAAGGTTTCAAAATATCTCAAATTGTTATGCACTATACAAACTTATCAAAGATGCATGGCTTTAAATGTAAATTTCGTTTACATTAGAATCATAATCGTAAATGTAATTGACGACGCTTGAATCAAATCAGTTGGAAGGTAAAATCAAATGCGAAATTGATTGATTGATTGGCGACTGCTTTACACCGCATCACCAACAACAAAACACCAGATCACCTTGTTGCGTCATTGAAGAGCAATAAGTGAATAAAAACAAAAATTCTGAAAAGAAAGTGCCAATTACGTCTAAGGCTATTGTATATGCAACGAGTTAGAGAAATCTTAGTGTTGAGAAGTGTTCAACATTTTACAACAGTATATTAACAAAACGTGAACATATAAATAAAATTTCACGACAAAACACTTTCTGAGCGATGGTATACAATAGGGAACGAAACAGTCATCATCAGTGGCATCGACCAAGGAACTTTTAAACTCAATAAATGCCAGGTGTAAAAATTGATAGACGCATCTCGATTCAAAAGGCTTCATCAAACAACGATAAACTTGTGTTTGCGACATTATGTTACATGAATTCTTTATTCAACAGCCTTGTTCAATAGATATTGCGCTTCAATTACATACATCATAAAAAATAATATTGAAACAAAAGCTTTCATGTGAATTCATTTGTTTAAAGAATTAAAAATGACACGTGAGAACCTTATTGCTTCTAATAATTCCTGACTACTGGGATTGATGATACAATCGGTGACGAAAACTTCCACCTATAGTGGCATCAAACAAGTGATTGTAAAAATTCATCAAAGATACCAGGCTTGTTATTTTGTACACCAGATGCGTGTTATACTGGGAATTACAAATTATATAAATATATTCTGCCAAAAAAAAAAAAAAAAATAAAGATTGAGAAGTTTTACAAATATCCTTAAAAAACAAACTTGATTTCATATCTATATGAAGGCAACAGCTGTATACCTCTGTTCAAAAATCAGAAATCGACTGAGAGGAAAGAAATCCGGGTTAAAAACTAAACCGAGGGAAACACATCAACTATAAGAGGAAAACAACGAAACATCAGAACACTGAAGTGCAACAAAATAACTAACGAAGAAAATGCAACATACATAGAATCGAACTGTTCGATAACAACTACCATATTCCTGGCTTGTTACAGGACATTTAAGAACAAATGTATTAATTTATATATTTATGCTTAAAATTTTGTCATTTGGACATTTTTGAAAAACTAAGGCTTTTCTATCTCAGGAATAGATTACCTTAGCTGTTTTTTGCAAAACTTTTAACAATTTTGGGTCCTCAATGCTCTTCAACTTCGAACTTTACTTGGCCTTTTATGACATTTTTGATTCGAGCGTCACTGATGAGTCTTTTGTAGACACAACTCGCGTCTGGCGTAAATATTAAATTTTATTTCTGGTATTTATGATGAGTTTATTTGCAACCACTGGGTCGATGCCACTGCTAATGGAGATTTATTTTCCCAAAGGTATCACCAGCCCAGCAGTCAGCACTTCTGTGTTGACTTGAGTTATCATTGATATGTTCATAATTATAAATTAACTGTTAACAAAACTTTGAATGTTTGAAAAAACTATGGCTTTTTCTACCTCAGGAATAGATTACAATAGCTGTATTTGGCAAAACGTTTAGGAATTTTTGGTCATCAAGGCTCTTCAACTTTGAACTTTATTTGTCCTTTTATAACATTTTTGATTCGAACGTCACTGTTGAGTCTTTTGTAGACGAAACGTGCGTCTGGCGTAAATATTAAATTTTATTCCTGGTATCTCTGATGAGTTTAATTGAATGTACATGTTTTTTTCTAAAATAACTAATTCTGATATTATGATTCAATGGTAGAAGCCGAAAGTCAAATCTAAATCCAGCATAGAGCCTTCCTATTAATAAATCAAGCAACTGCAATACAGAGTATGTAACGTAGACCAAAAGATGAGCGAACGGACGAATAGAATGACAGAAACTATTATAGGAAAAGATGATATTTCTATATCTTGACCGAATGAAACAATTTAAAATGAAAGCGAGATTTTTGGAACAAAAAGGATAAGTAATGCTTTTATATGTAGAAAAAAACCTCGGAATTTCGTTACCATAAAAGAGGGACGAAAGATACCAGAGGGACAGTCAAACTCATATATTTAAAATAGTATCCTTTATCTCTAGTTCGATGGGATAGATTCGTTTATTATAGTCACCAAATGTTGTATTATTTTGTGAGAACATCATCATATAGCGGAACGTAAAGTTAAAGGATGTTGCTAACTTCTTATCTTTCTTTCTAAGAAGTACCTGTATTTAGTCAGCCTCATAATAATAATCAAGTCGGCAAGAAGAGTGGCACAACTGATTCCTGTTAGAATTCCGACTGTCTGTTGAAAAGCATGTCCTCCAAACGTAACAAATATGTTGTCAATCAAAAATCAAACATCTTGATAATGTCAGTTTCAGAGAATTTTTTGTTTGAATCAGAGTGATTCTTTACAATATAGAATTTATCCTTAATTACTTAAAACTTTTATTAAACTCTTTCATAGATACAAAGATTTGATTAGTAAATTTGACTGTACCTTATCAATATATTTTTATTTATATTCTAAATGTTACGTTAATATTAATCTAAAAGCGCAAATCACTATGTGATCCATGTAAACTCTTCGAACCTTTATACAAACGTATTACTAAAAGTTATCTTACCAATGTTATATAATTAGATCTTGGAATAAAGTTCACATGGGCACAAATATCGATTTTGTCATCAGGAAATTAAAACATAACTAAATTTGTATTCCTTTTAAACAGGATGTATAAAGACACATCCACGTTCATTTGTTTTTTTCTAAAAAGAAGTTAACTCATTAGAAACATTTATTCTGCCTGTCGATACATCTATTTTTGACATTGCACAGTCCATGTCTTTTTTTGACTGTCCATAACGTTGAAATACTCAACCCAGGAATGTGTTTTAGTTGATTTTAGACTCTGATGCATGATTTTATTTATTAATAATTGTTTTGGGCTATTAACTAGCTGACAGTAACTGTGAGTACTCTCAAATCGTACGTTCTTGTTAATTTGACCTATTGATACTATTTGTAATGCTTTTTGATATTAAATGTTAACTTACTCAGGGTTATATCTCGTCTATATACTAGCTTTGATAAATGTTTGGTATTACTTTAATTTTTCACATCTTCGTACTTTGAATAACTAAATTATTTTCATTTACCTGTGTATAGTATTGTATTTTGCGGATTTTTGTTCACAGTTATTGTTGTTTTATTTTAAATTGTTTAACATCTCACAGCGGTATACTACTGTTTGTTTTATTTATTCACCCCTTATTTTATTGATATTTTGTATTTCATTGTATCATAGATAAAATTTATTCCTTCAATGTATGTTCAATTGTTTTAATATGTTTTTTGATTGAGTTAAGCCATTTCAATGATATTTTATAGTGTGTCTTTCTATGTTGTGATGTTACACTATTGTTTCAGATAAGGGTGGAGGTTTGTACAAAAAACAATTAAACCCGCTGCAATTGTTTGCACCTGTCCTAGGTCAGGAATCTGATGTTCAAGAGTTGTCGTTTGTTGACATTGATCATAAATGTTGCTCGTTTTAATATAGATTAGATAGACCCTTGGTTTTCCCGTTTGAATGGTTTAACAATAGCCATTTTGGGGCCCTTTATAGCTTGCAGTTCGGTGTGAGCCAAGGCTCCGTGTTGAAGACCGTACTTTGACATAATAGGTTTACTTTTACAAATTGTGATTTGGATGGAGAGTTGTCTCATTGGCACTCATACCACATCTTCTTATATCTATTTAGATATGAAAAAAGAGGCGAAAATGCCAACTAGAATCCATCTAAAAAGAAGAAGTAAAGTTATGTGCGCAAGAGAAGTAAACTGTTCCTGCTTCAATAATGTCGTATTACTGATTGCACGTAATACTTCAGTGATGGATACCAATGAAATAACTTCGTGGTCATCTGCAACAGCCCAGTAGTCAGCACTTTGGTGTTATAATCCTGGTACCTTTGATAACTATTGACATGAATATCAATAATGTAGTCATTTTTATTCTATTCAGTTGCAACTAGTGGAATGAAACTGCTTATGTCCTCTTGGAGGTTACGTCTCCAGGTTTAAGTTGAGTGCTTGACGCCTAATTTTCTGTTTTCTATGTGACTGTGATTTTTGTCATCCATTTCTTGAGGTAATATGGATTTTTTTGCGTCTAGGGTTTATTCTTTCTGCTTTAAACCCGACAACACACATGTTTAATAATATAAAATCAACTTATATATTAGTAGCAATCAGTTGAAATGAAGAAAAAAGCGGGCACAACTATATATTTACATTTAGTACCGGTATCTGATCACATGGTCATGATACAGATTTTTGATTTCCATGTACTCAGGAAATGAGTTCATAATGTAACTTTATGCTATCCTTATGAAAATGGTGACCTTTTCCAACTTGTATAAGATAACGTATTGCCTTTTTGTCACGAAAACGTTAACATTTATAAGTTTGAAAAGCTAGTTACTTCCAACAATGTAATTGTATTAGAAAAATTATGTAAATTTATTAAGAACGTCCAAGAGAAGGTCGTTAGAACTTCTTAGTATCATTTTATATATGTATATGTAATTCACACATGCTATATAAGTTTGTATATTGTTAATATATATATGTTCTCTGTAACAATTGTTTTAAGAGAATAAAGTATTCATTCATACAAATGTTCATCAAATATATAAATAATCTATACATATATAAGGTTGTAATATATAAACCTATAATATAAAGTGCACTTTGTTTTTGTATCAGACATGATAAGCACCCTTTGTTTACGATGTTACCGTTGACATGTACCAAGCTTAGCTTTGATTTTAAAAATTCCATGTATTTCATGTTCATAAATGATTCTATGGGTCGCTTAAGTTCCAACTTGATAATACTTCAAATGGAATCTCTTCTTTTTCAAATGTAGTAATAACGTCAACATGATCGATTTATATGCTTATGCCTCATTTCTCTTCAGAGAAGATCATTGTTGATGAAGTAATTTTGTTATATCATCATTACAATGACATAAATCATGGCCATATCTCTATTTAATAACTGATATTATTGTGCGTTACTTTCATTTGATACAAACAATTAACAAGCTGTCGATACAGACATTTGTCATTTACTGCGGAGCTACTATTTAAATGCAACTTCCGTGAACGTATCGTGCTGAGTACGTACCTTAGGGAGTTGTCATTAATCAAATAAGCCATCAGCTTCAATGAAATACACTGACAAGACAAATATGACAACATGTAATTTTCACTCCCTGTCAATCACGAAGTAAATGATATCCTTCCACTGGGACTACATATTGACTGATTGTCAGTGAAACAGATCTCAAAACGGTTAATAAACGGAAAACGTTGATAGACAACCCGTCACTGGTTTGAAGACCGTACTACTGAAACGACACTCCAGGGGAATAAACCAACGACAGCCTGAAATAAAACTGACAAGTCGATATTTTCATTTCTGACATATTTGATGACAATTCTATTTTCACTTTGAATAATATGACACAAGACAATACGTTAAGTGTCTGATTAATGAAAGGAAATTCCGTATTGAAATATGTCAATGTTAAAGCACAGGCTAATAACTTATATCATTAAAGTGATGTATTTTTTCATTGATAGAACTGTTTTTATATTTGCTTGACAAGAATATAATTGAAATGTATAAATATAATTGCAACAATCAGAAAGACAAAATGAAAATAAATATGACAAGTTCACAATGCAGCATTATCCTTTTATGAAACAGATTATTTTTAGCGATCCATATTAAAATAATTTAGAAAAAATAGAAATAAAAAAATCGTTGAGAAGTGAACCAAAAGTTCTTCAGTGACAGAACAAAACATCGGTAAGCTTATAAAACACTCATTAAAAGGTTGAATATTAAGTCTTGTATTACAGTAGTTCATGGTCATATTTTATGCAACACACAATAAAGGTCGCTTTGTATTTTGACAACTAAGTCACAACAAAAACATTTCACAGGATCCTAGGAAAATCAGTTGTTAGGCTGAACTAAAGACTTCAAAAAAGAAATTGCAGGTTACTGATGCTATCTAATACAAAAACGTGTCCTATAGTTTTAACACGTTAATTGGAAGGTATAAAAGATTTGGATGGTGGAATGATGGCAAATTTATGTGTTTAATAGAAGGTACCATCTTCGCGTTACTATACATTATGGTTTTTGTAACAAAAGCTAGATCAGCAAAACGAGGAAAGGCACCAACCAGATAGCGAAATGTATAATGTATATCCATATATAGCATATTTGTTGCCAATCAACAACTATCCAACGACCCAAAGGGAAAAGTTGCCGGTCGCCTTACAACCTTCAACAATAAGAAAAAAACATAAACGTGCCGTATAAGCTTAATACAAAAAGTCCAAAATAATTTGAAAATCAGTTGAAAAGATCTTGACACAACAAATTGGCAACTTAGCACAAAACTTATAACAACAAAAACAAAGACCGATCCAAGAGTACATGTTCTCCGGCTACTCTAGTTCAAAACTATGTTTTCCCAGAATCAAATGTCAATAAGCACACCTCTGATGGATCTAAAAAATATGAACATGTGCACTGCCAACATCAAGTATTAACAGTAGGTCTGACCATAATTGTTTATTCCTGGAAAACAAAATACGTTTTGCAATGTATTAGACTACGAAACATAAAATCAATGTTGTAGTACTGACGAAATTACTGCTAAGTAATCAAAAATCTAATACTACAATACTTACCTGATAACCTTTACAAATGAGTTTATTCAAGGGAACAATAAGTTAATATGGATCGTATCTCAAAAGAGGGACGAAAGATACCAAAGGGACAGTCAAACTCATAAATCTAAAACAAACTGACAACGCCATGGCTAAAAATGAAAAAGACAAACAGAAAAACAATAGTACACATGACACAACATAGAAAACTAAAGAATAAACAACACGAACCCCACCAAACTTACGATCTCTATAAACAACATCGCTGTAAATTTAGGATGGGATATTCAATTTGTAAGTACAAAGTCATGTTTTAAAATTGTGGAGAGAACTAGTTCGTGTTAGCGCAATAATGCAGTTCTAGAATTAATTTGTTATACTATATTTAGATCGGGGACAACAGTAGATTATTTTTAGAATTTGCCGGTCGCCTTACAACCTTCAACAATAAGAAAAAAACATAAACGTGCCGTATAAGCTTAATACAAAAAGTCCAAAATAATTTGAAAATCAGTTGAAAAGATCTTGACACAACAAATTGGCAACTTAGCACAAAACTTATAACAACAAAAACAAAGACCGATCCAAGAGTACATGTTCTCCGGCTACTCTAGTTCAAAACCATGTTTTCCCAGAATCAAATGTCAATAAGCACACCTCTGATGGATCTAAAAAAATATGAACATGTGCACTGCCAACATCAAGTATTAACAGTAGGTCTGACCATAATTGTTTATTCCTGGAAAACAAAATACGTTTTGCAATGTATTAGACTACGAAACATAAAATCAATGTTGTAGTACTGACGAAATTACTGCTAAGTAATCAAAAATCTAATACTACAATACTTACCTGATAACCTTTACAAATGAGTTTATTCAAGGGAACAATAAGTTAATATGGATCGTATCTCAACTTACGATCTCTATAAACAACATCGCTGTAAATTTAGGATGGGATATTCAATTTGTAAGTACAAAGTCATGTTTTAAAATTGTGGAGAGAACTAGTTCGTGTTAGCGCAATAATGCAGTTCTAGAATTAATTTGTTATACTATATTTAGATCGGGGACAACTGTAGATTATTTTTAGAATTTAAAAATTTAAAAAACCTGGAGGATTAACATGAACTCAAAACGGAGGGATTTCCTGCATTGTATGTATCACCCGCCACGCGAATCAACGCTATGTCAAAATACAATAGGGAATAAAACAAAATAGGAAACACACGTTGCTTTAAGTTGTGTCAATGGCACATCGTGTCGGTCAACAAATTTGTACAGGAGATAGAAAATTCTTCTTCATCACCAGGTACTGTAGCAGTATTGTGTCAGGAGCGTACACCTGTTTGTGAAGTTTGTATAATGGCATTACATACGCACGTAACTTTTAATTGAGACTGATATGTAAACAGCATACAATGGATAGAGGGTATGGACGGCTGAGAAATGGGAATTGGTCATACCTTTGAGTAGCTGAAATCTTCACATTTAGCATATATTTATATAACATCAGGGAAAAGATCCAGACTGAGGATCCAGATATAGGAAGAAGAACTTCGAATTTTTACATGCAGTATCTAAGTTCAATGGAGTATAGGATTGATTGATTGGTTATAATTGTTCGATATAAATTAAAGACATAAAGCCACTTTCAGCGCTCCATACTATATATCATGAAGGCCAGTTTGTATTAGTGCAGGAAGCCGGAGTGCCCAGAGAGAATATTCGACATGAGAACTACAATTATCTTACCTCCTATACATTTCTAGAAATGTAATTGGTTAAAAGCGCCCTCGTGGAAAACGTATATATTTCATGTTAGGTAAGTAGGGAGGCGGGGCTTATCTCATACACGGTTAGTAGTGGTGTTACGTCCCTTTATATTCCATATAAGGTAGTAGGGAGGCGGGACTTATTAAATACACGGTTAGTAGTGGTGTTACGTCCCTTTTTAAAAACAAAAATGTACTGAGAAAAAATCGTAAAGGTTTCAACAGACGAAGATATTGATGATTAAGATTGAAATAAATTCATAAAACACATTTAAACCTAACAAAATGTTATTGTTGGTATCTGTTTATGTAGGATCAATGGAAGTAGTTTCTTAATGCTAACAGTATTGAAGACTTGCTCATTTTGATAGTTATAAATTTCACACGTTAAGATAGTCGGTAAGATAAATTCGTTACATAGTGTGCTAGTGACCTAATACAGTATAGATGGGGTTAGTAAATTCCATATGCGAGCTTCGCTCTCACCTCATATGGAATTTACTGACCCCATATATACCGTATTAGGTCACTAGCACACTATATAACTAATAATCTTAGTCAATTAAGATAACAGTCCAACATAGCTGCCATTACCGAGATTCAAAATCACAACCTCAGATTTATGATACACTTCTGGGATATAAATGGGATACATGATATGCAAGCACTCACTGAAATTTGGGTTATTGAGTGACATGATGTCATCAATATCTTATCTGAAAGTGAAAGTAAAGAACTTTGCAAGATGTTTAGTTTTTTTCATTTTTAGGGAGGTATGGTATGATTTCTGCTGCATATAAGTACTGAAAAAAG
Organism: Mytilus galloprovincialis; assembly: GCF_965363235.1. Taxonomy (NCBI): domain Eukaryota; kingdom Metazoa; phylum Mollusca; class Bivalvia; order Mytilida; family Mytilidae; genus Mytilus; species Mytilus galloprovincialis. The sequence goes on from NC_134846.1 coordinate 69,421,905, forward strand.
TCTGTCAGTTCTCGTGCACCATTAGTACCCATGAAAACCGAAACTAAAAAAATGTTGTCGATATCAAGGTTCCAGCATTTTGTTTTTATCGTATAGACGTAAACAGCAAATATATTTTGAAAGCCTATAATACAATCATTGTTTTAGATATACATTGGAAAATGTATCGTAGGCTAGAGTGTCGTCAAATTCATTGTATGTACATATGCATGTGCTGTTGGAATATTTCTGCATAAATATGGAAAGTTTAATTTAGAGAAAGTAAATGCATATTTTGCCACATACGGTTCTCAACGTATATCTCTAGACTACAGACCACTTTTGTATTCCTGTCGTTTTATTTTAACTGACAAATAAGCTTTGCAAAACAGTACTAAATCGTGTTCGACTTTAATTGTATCATAATATTTGAACAAATTTTAATACTTACTTATGACAGAATGTGTATCAATTATGTGGTCATTTTTATAAATTTCCTGTTTACAAAACATTGATTTTTTTCGAAAAAAAAACTAAGTATTTTCTTATCCAAGGCATAGATTACCTTAACTATTAACACCACTAGGTCGATGTCAATGCTGGTGGACGTTTCGACCCCGATGGTATCACCAGCCCAGTAGTCAGCACTTTGGTGTTATAATCCTGGTACCTTTGATAACTATTGACATGAATATCAATAATGTAGTCATTTTTATAAATGTCCAGTTTACAAAACTTTGAATTTTTCGAAAAAACTAAGGATTTTCTTATCCATGACATAGATTACCTTAGCCGTATTTGGCACAACTTTTTTGGCATTTTGGATCCTCAATGGTCTTCAACTTTGAACTTGCTTGGCTTTGTAACTATTTTGGTATGAGCGTCACTGATGAGTCCTATGTAGACGAAAAACGCTTCTGGCGTACTAAATAATAATATGGTACCTTTGATAACTATTAACACCACTGGGTCGATGACGTTTCGTCCCCGAGAATATCACCAGCCCAGTAGTCACCACTTCGGTGTTGACATGAATATCAATTATTTGGTAATTTTACAAATTTCGAGTCCGGTTTACTAAACTTTGAACTTTTCGAAAAATTAAGGATTTTCTTATCCCAGGCAAAGTCTAAGATTACCTTAGTCGTATATTTGGCACAACTTTTTTGGAATTTTGGATCGTACATGAGTCTTATATTGACGAAACGCGTGTACTAAATTAAAATCCTGGTACCTTTGATAACAATTGGTAAAAAGTAGCCGTTGAACAATACTTATGTTGCAATATACAAGAACGAAAGTGCAAATAAAAGTAAATATGTCAAATGGTTAAGTATCACGATAGGAATAAAATGGCGACAATAAAATGAAATTAGACGTTATCAATTTCACTTAAATATTGTCTTCTTTTTCAATAACAGTAAGATACAATTAAGACAAAACCACTGGGGACAATAATAATCATAAGAAAAAAGGACAGGCAACACACGGTAACATAGAAAAAGACGAAAAAAGAACAATAAACAGAAAATTAAAGATTAACAAGAAAAAACAGACTTCATGGTGCCTGCATGGTTCCATCACCTACCATTTTTGCATATAATTGATACAATACAAGGGACATTATATTGGCCAAAATGATGTCTAGCTCTCTCTCTATGTACTATAGATACATTTGCTTGAAAATACACATAAATTTGATATAATCATCATTTAGGGACGAATAAAGCAATCGACTAACGATATAGGTCATTTTGACTAACTTGAAGGATTTTTTTATACTTTCTTTTTTTTAACTTTAATAGTTTTCCAGAATGAAGTCAACATCTCAAAAATATAAAAAAAAAATAGTCAATTAATGTCAATAACTCCTATAAAGAGTTGTCTAACAATTTTGGTGAACAATATGTATGGATCTTAAAGTTTTAATCATATTTGCAGTTGTAATTTTTTTCTTCTTCGAAAACGGTTTTTCCTATGTTCTTTGTTTTATTTTATGCATTGGCAGCCATTTTGGATTGAAGACACTGTCATCAGATACCTCAGTTAACCGAAATTACTATGAGCATATTAAGAGAGTACTTATGCTCACATTACGCTTAATTAAAGAAAATACAAAATAAAACAAAATGACCGTCTTCACAGAAACTGAATTCACAAACCTCTGAATTGTTTAATTATGCCATATGAGCTGCGAGTCAGAATATACAGAAGAAGAATAGAACATCTTAAATGGTTTAACTTGGATTCATTTGATATGTCCCCAGAGCTTCCTCAGCCTTATTTTAGCCATACACCTCGAATTTAACATACACGGTTATATCAATGCCAGAATCTATGACAAAAGAGACGATTTTATTTTTTTTTGCTAATGTGCTATGTCTATATGCCTTTTTATGTTTCTTTTAAAAAAATATGCCAGGGCTCTGTACTTATACATTCCACCATTGGTTATTGTTCTATGGTAAATTTGCGTATTCTTGTCTTTAATGTTTGCTAATATGCTTGGTCTATATACCATTTTGTGCTAATTTGCTGCATATATTTTTGTTTTTATAGTGATTAAGATTGTAACACAATGTTGACTGCTGTATCCCTAGTTTTGACATTTTTTAACTATTATCTCTGTTTTTTTTTCCTCACATCATTGTCAATATAATGCAATTTGATGCGAATGTCATGCAAGTGAGAGGTTAAGCTACGCTAAAGCCAGATTTAATCCACCATTTTCTACGTAAAAAAATGATTGTACCAAGCCAGGAATATGAGAGTTGTTATCAATTAATTTGTTTGATGTGTTTAAGCTTTTGATTTGGCCATTTGATAAGGGACTTTTCTTTTTGAATTTTCCTCGTAGTTCAGTATTTTTGTATTTTTTTTAAATCAAAGTTTCTGGGAAATCCACAAAACAACCATGAATCAGAAACATTGCGTATTTGTTATTATATATATGTTTTCAAGTGCATTTTACCATAAAACCTTTTTCTTGCTTTCAGCAATATACTAAATGTGGAGTTTTTTTATTACCATGTACTATAAAGGACTTCCCCTGAAGATTCAGATACAAAATGATACGTCACAAATAACGACAAAGGCATGTAAATTATATTATTTTGTGCCGCAAAGGAAAAACTAATATCAATGTACATTTGTCTTTTGACAATTCCTCATTATCATGGTATTATTGTCTCCTACTCGGCCATACATCATCTTACTTCATTAATTTTGTATTTTAATGTCAGTTTTGTTTTTATTGTCTTCCATTTGATAGGAAAGTGGAGAAGTTATATAGACGTTTATAGATAATTTATTGGTATTTTGTCATTATATTGGCAGCTGATCGCGCTCAGGAAAGGTAAAAACAAACGCAGTTAGTCTCCCGATGGAAAATTCAATAGAATATTGCTGATGATTACAAACGTATATCATGCTACAATATATTTCTAGACTGAAATAAAAGGAATTGATTGATAGATATCTGTACGTATATGTCCCTAGATGAAGCATCATTTCAGTCCAAAATAGAGTAATGTGACTCAGAATCAGCACTAAATTATATCTAGGTACAAATGAGGATAAATACTTTCGAAAGGTACGAACGATGGTCGAAAAATGGGGGAAATTGTAGCTTTTGAATATAATATTATATTCAAAGATACAAATCATGATGTAAGAAAACTTGAGTTAAACCGTACTATTTGCACAACAATGCAAACAAAACATTACTCTCAACCTTAAATGATTGATTTCATTGTAATTTCATTATATTGACGCTGTTGCTGTTTACTTTTACTTTTTCTGCAAATCCTAATAAAATTCACAAGCAAAAGGCTGCACGAATCTCTGGGTTAATTACTGGATTACATAACCATTTCAAAATGTTACTCCAAAATGTCTAATTCTTAGTGGGGAAGCACACTGCAGTCTTTGGTTTTTACCTTGGCGGCGATCTTCCTTATTTGAGTTTGCTCTCCTACTTTGAGAGTCTACACTGTAAACTAACTGACGCAAACATTTGAAGTATGTAACTTTAAGCTATCTAGCATAACACATAAGCATCTTTCTTCATACTTTTTTTTTAGTTTTCTGTCGTAATTTCTTGGAAATTCTCGGATTTTTTGCATTGGTTGATTTTTTTCTAACAAAATGTGCAACAAATATATATATTTCACTATCACGACTTTGTGATGAATGCATTTTATACACTTTGATAACAGATGTAATTACTGGTAACCCTTGTGTCAGCAACAAAGAGAGGACCATGACAGAACACATCAATAATGTACTGGATAATAGATTCTTTCCTACTAGCCATGTCTAAAGGTTTCAGTATCATAATATGTCATCTTCTACAATAACAAACATATCTGTATATGAAATGATGAGGCCACACACATATCCAAGGTGGGAAAATTTATTTCCATACAAAGACGAACAGACCGTTCATTTTCACGCCTGGACAAATTAACAAAGTAATATATAGCCATCAGACACACTCATACCTTTTTAAAAGACTAAAATGTCTATGTAGAACCATTTATGTAAATATAAAAAAGCTTGCAAGAATGCTAAACATGCGTTTTATATGCTGATAATTGTACATATTTTGACCATAATGGGCCTTCTATTGGTAAAACAACCCCTTTTACCATTTTTCCTTACCTTATATGGACTATGGCAACATATCAAATTTCTAATTCTTAAATAGGGACATAAAGGAGAAGGCATGTCTAGTAACCACTCAACTCCGTCCTACCGCCCGGACAAAAACTTTCGTCACAGCTTTCTATGAAAGGACCGATTTTTTAAATGCAACTTTATGATTTTGAGTTGTAGGAAGTAAGGCACTTTTACATCTGCCGTGCATCCACTTCTTGTTTGCGATAGTTTGGTGTTATATTTAACATTGCAATGGAAGTGAGATGTTTGGATAGCCACAAAACCAGGTTCAACCCACCATCTTTTTCTTAAGATGTCCTGTACCAACTCAGAAAAATGGCAATTGTAATCTTGTAGTTCGTTTCTGTGTGTGTTGCATTGTCGTTTGTTTTTTTGTTGCACTTTAGTATTTCTGTTGTTTTCCTCTTATATTTGATGTGTTTCCCTCAGTTTTAGTTGGTAACCCGAATGTGTTTTCTCTCAATCGATTTATGACTTTCGAACAGCGGTATACTACTGTTGCCTTTATTTGAAACTGTATTACACTCACTGTACATGAAATCGAAATGTTCGTCAACGTTTTCTTGGCATCAGTGAAATAATTAATGTATGCTCCAGTATACATATAACCTCAATCAGTCGCATGCAGCTACGGAAGCCCAGACCCGGTTTTGGTCTTGTTTAGAACCATGCTGACTCATGATATCGATTTCCGTGAGTACAACACGTGATTCCGAATTACCTTTACCAGGCACACTCGAGACTGGAAGTTTGGGAAAGCAAAATATGAATCAATTGATAGCATAAAAAACATAAAGGCCTAAATATAACAACAAAAGCCGTCATTGAATGACTCTTGACTGAGGGTTTTTGTACCGTTTTCCTTGCACGCCATGTGATTTGCAATGTTCGCCTTAGAAGAAAGTTTGGAACACACAATGAATAATTTAATCATAAAAACATAGCATCTGTGAATGTTTATATTTTTCACATTAGTTTGACACCCAAGCATCCATGCAACGTGTATAATACATGAAAGCATGATTACCCTTTATTCTTTATTTAGTACATTACACAAACATCCTATTTATTATTTCAGTCAAGAAATCACGTTTTTTACAGCTAACATACATAAATCAGAAAACGGGGAACAATAAAACACATTTTTCTCCTTTTGTAAATGTATTCGAGATAACTAACAAACTTGTTTCTGTGTAAATTAAGTGTTACAACCTGTAATTACTGTTTGTTAGAAGATCCTCCCGGTTCAGATTTACTGACCAGATTGCCATAAAACTTTGCAGTAATGGCAAAGGGGTGGTGATATAGTACTCATTGTCCTATAATTATATGTCAATACTGTCACTCGATCCGCCCATTGATGATTTGGATGTCAGTCAAATGTGAAACAGGATCTTTCTTTGTGGTATGTATCATTTTAAGGAATCAATGAGCCCGCATACACATTTTATTCGTAATATCAAGTCAGTGCTTTCAAAAATTAGATGATGTTCGAAAAACAATACATCAATCAACAGGCTTTCAGTATTGGAAAATGTATTAATAAAGAGCTTTCTTACCGCACCAAACCCTGCGTATTTGAAAGTCGTTGCTTACGTAATATGTAAAGTAAAACTTAACCGTGAAGAAGTGGGGGCGTAAAGAGCATGATGTCCTTGAAGTACGAACATAGTAAATATTGCTCTATCAATTCAGAAACATGTAAAATATCTTTTAAACAAGAAATAAAATATAAAAACTAAAATGTATTGAGTTATGACATCACAAACGATGTCATTAAAATCTTTGTGTTGGAAAAAGAGTGAAAACGCCTTTGTACTGTAATTGATTTTACAGTTCATGTCCAAGATGATTCCGAATTACCTTTACCAGGCACACTCGAGACTGAAAGTTTGGGAAAGCAAAATCTGAATCAATTGATAGCATAAAAAACATAAAGGCCTAAATATAACATGTCCTAATTAACAAAAAATTAAATTGATCAGAGTGAACATTTTTTGAAATTTCATAGTTTGTCTGTAAATTCCAAACCACAAATTAACGTCATGGTAATAAAACACAGATTGCTACTCCTTCAGGAGGTTTTACTTTTTTTTGGGAGGTTGATGTTTACGCCAAGTGGTTTTATGCTTCCCAACGCTTTACATAAATGACTTTTCCGATGTTTGGATCTCGTTCTTTATATGTTGACATTTGCTTAAGCCTTTGTTTTAATGTCCGTCTTGAGGTATAAAAAGAATATTTAGTTGCGTAGATAGGTACAAGTATATGCAGTTTTGAATGACTTGTAAAAACCAATAAGATTCCTTTTATCTTGTTGTTTGTGTAAATGGATCCAAAACGAGGCGTTGTTGACAATATGTGGTCGTGTCATGCTACTTATGAAATAGATTTGGTTGGAGTTTAGAAAAATGCTTATTAATCTTTCTTGTATGCAAGCAGGAAAAAAAATGATACCACACACCTCTATGATTGATTATATTATGAACAATAATTGTTTGTCTGTTTTTTAATTAATTTGTTTTGATGTTTGCATGCTTCCCCATGCTATATTATCCGGTCTAGGTTTAGACTTACATCATTATACATATAAACCACATTAATTCACTGTCCTCTTCTACAGATGTATAATATATAATACCTTGCCGTCTTGTTCAAGTCGCCTCGTCAATCCTATGGTCCAACAGTTGTCAGGTCATTTTCACATAAATTGTAAATTAATCAATTTAAAAGCCTTTGAAAGTCATAGTTTAACAAATATTACACCGTATATTACGCTTAATCAATGAAGATAAGAGATCATAAATCTATTGTAAAAAGCTTTTTGATAGGATGAGTTATGAGGTAGTCATGAAAAACGATGCCTACTCTTATCACATTTGTTATCCCGAGTTGACGTAATTGAATTTGTCTGGACGGAATTAAAATATACATACTGTATTTTGTCCATGGCATAGAAAAAGGATAAAATATACAATCATATCAGTCGAGGTATATATGTGTTTTTTAATACTATTTCCACAGTAACATAGTTAAAATTGTGCATTACAATAAAATCGAGAAAGGAAATGGGGAATTTGTCAAAGCGACAACAACCCGACCATAGAGCAGACAACAGCCGAAGGCCACCAATGGGTCTTCAATGTAGCGAGAAACTCCCGCAACCGGAGGCGTCCTTCATCTGGCCCCTTAAAAAATGTATACTAGTACAGTGAAAATGGACGTCATACTATTCTCCGAATTTTACACAAGAAACTAAAATTAAAAAGCATACAAGACTAACAAAGGCCAGAGGCTCCTGACTTGGGACAGGCGCAAAATTGCGGCGGGGTTAAACATGTTTATGAGATCACAACCCTCTCCCTATACATCTAGCGTAGACTGAAAGTAAACGCATTTAAACAATACGTACATTAAAATTCAGTTCAAGAGAAGTCCGATGTCAGAAGATGTAACAAAAGAAAATAAAAAAAATGACAATAATACATAAATAACAACAGACTACTAGCAGTTAACTGACATGCATGCTCCAGACCTCAATTAAACTGTTTAAAGATTATGTCTTCATTATATGAATATCAGGCACAATCCCTCCCGTTAGGGGTTTAGTATCATACTACCATAAAATATAAGAGAAGAACATACCCCGTGTCATGCCAAAAACTGTTTTTTTTTTTTTAAATAAATGTGTTTAGTTCCGATGCAAAGACCATATAAGTGAATCAATATTAAAGCCAAAATATACAATCTTTAATGACCTGATAACAGTATCGTAACTATATCCCTTCTTATCAACCTGTATGTTGCGGTACCAGATTTATTTAAAAAAAAAAAGAAAAGAAACCCCGGTCTTAACCTTCTTGACAAAAGTGTATACAGCCATTTATTTTAAGTTTAGATTTGAAATGAAATAAAATAAAAATAAACAAATGTTCAGGATTGAAACTGAATGAAACTACAAAAAAGTGAGTAAAAGAGAGATATAAGGTTTATAATAGAAAAAAGAAATCAAAAGCCCACACACTTTTTTCTGTTTTCTTTTATCTTTTTTGGATTCAAATCTTTTCATTTGGGTGCTATACACCAATGTGACTGCAGCCTAAATACACACTTATAATGGGACTACCATTCGATTGTGATGACGTTCTCATATCAAATTAGTGCAACTAACATTTCTTTCAGCAAAATGATTAACGCAATATTGTATTTCTGAATGAGGATATTAAAATCTTGATATTTTCTAACATTTTAAAAATATAAATGCGAAATTTTTAGCACATAATATTTTCACAAATGCATACTTTTCTAGATCTTAAACACACTCAACATTCATGAAATACACAACTAGGTTCAAAAACACTCACACGTGGCCATATTTGAAAACTACCAAATCAGCGTCATCAGGTACGTCCCTTTTAAATCTAGATGGGAAGTTTTGCAAATACTGTTTTATTAAAAGTTAACATAACAAAAGTTTCTGGGACTTTTAAAGCTGACTATCAGTATGGGCTTTGCTCATTGTTGAAGACCATACGGTGACACATAGATGTTAAATTCTGTGTCATTTTGTCTCTTGTGGAGAGTTGTTTCATTGACAATCATACCTCATCTTCGTTTTCTATATTTCATGTAATTAATATCTATTGCAAAATTACACACATAAGGGTTAAACAATAACAAATAAAATACATATAAGGATACAACAGATATCTGGACCTGACACGGCGTGAGGAAAGCTTCAATCATAATTTTTGCATGCTTTTTGATAAACACACCCTTAAATACTAATGACGAGAACGACAGAAATAGTTGGTTTGAAAGTTACAATGCAATATGAGGTACTCTCTATTTCAAAAAGTAAAATATATATCATCTCAAGCTCTGTCGAAAACACCACGCGCGATACACATTCGGTTTTCCAGCTTTCAATTTACATTTTTTTTTTGTCACAAAATCTTCAGTCTCGTAAGTTTCGAGATTTAACGAGGACATGTACAACATGTTGTTTTTATTGTTCTGGGAAACCATTATACTTTTGTCAACTTCCCTGGGAACAAATGCATGTGTGGAATGGTGAGCTGCTTAAAAATGTAATAAAATCGTCACATAAAATTTAAATATCCATTCATTTGGACAATAAATTTGGCATGTTATTTCATTAGAATGTAAATTATTACCAGGTTAATACTTCTGTCAGGTAGAGAGGCCCTATCGTCTAATAAAATTATGACTTTCCACAAAAATCTACTTGACAAACAAAGACTACTCGACAATGATTTAAGACCTCGTTTAATTTAACAATAATCTCGACAGTATCAAATTGAAAATGCCTCTGGATTGATTTATAACTTACAACGTTAACTTTATATTGTATTGCATAGCCTATTTACACAGCAGTAAATCATGATTAAAATAGAAAATGCACTACGATAGTGAACTGTGTAATACGCAGAACAAAAACAAATTTCATTGCTTATCTGAAGAAACGTTGTTTTAACTGAATTTATTGTTTCATAAATTTTAAATCGAGGCAAATCTGTGACAGTTTAAGTTAACTTGTTGACGTCACTCATTCAGCAAAGGGAAAATGGAAATTAAAACAACACGGGATTTGAAATAAAACAAACTGAATCGGGGAAACACGTAAAACCCTGTTGTTTATGTTCTTTTCAGTGAATAAACATGTTCTATTGTCCAATCTGACATTATCAATTCAGTTTGAATACTTCGGTTTTGTTGCTGATACAGTGATAACCATACTGGAGGCAGTCATTAGATCTACAGATTGTCATTAATTTCACAGAGCAAAAATTGCAATGACGTTTCACCAAAATATATAAAGGAAATGTAAGACAAAAGCTCGTCGATACATGTAAATTACAGTTATAATATAATTTACAATGTCTTGACCTAACAAGCAGAGTTATTTACTGATTCAGCAAAAATTGTCTACTCACATTGCATGCAGTATTCAAATTCAATATTTTCATGTTACTACTCATTAAAAAAAATGTAAAACAGACACACTTTACAAATAAAAAAGTTACCACTTTGCTTTTTTCGTCAGAATCTTACAGTTTTCTTGGAGAGAGTCAGTATACACTTCCAATAATTAAAGAAAAAACCAAAACATCCACAATGAATAATTATCGATACCATAGTCTATTGGGTTCGTGTTGTTTATTCTTTAGTTTTCTATGTTGTGTCGTGGATACTATTGTTTGTCTGTTTGTCCTTTTCATTTTTAGCCATGGCGTTGTCAGTTTATTTTCGATTTATGAGTTTGACTGTCCCTCTGGTATCTTTCGTCCCTCTTTCGTAAACTGGAGATGAAGCTGATGTTCAGTAGTTGTCGTTTGTTGATGTGGTTCATAAGTATTTATCGTTCATCGTTTTTTTATATACATTATATCGTTGGTTTTCCCGTTTGAATGGTTTTTCACTAGTTATTTTGGGGCCCTTTATGGCTTGCTGTTCGGTGTATGCCAATGCTCCTTGTTGAAGACCGTACTTTGACCTATACCTGTTTACTTTTACAAATTGTGACTTGGATTGAGATTTGTCTCATTGGTACATCTTCTTATATCTATGATTCGGATTAACAAACAAAGTAATCTTCAGAGATCTGTAGACCATATTAGTCCTGGAATTCATAACACTATACAGAATAAGGATATGTGGAATGATTGCCAATGAATTATCTAGTATCCACCAAAAACAATAATAAGATGTTAGGAACTATAGGTCACCGTACGGCCTTTTCCATTTTAGAATGGTGGTAGCAAGACTTGCACCCAAACACATTCAACTTAAAAGTCAGTATTGAACGATACATTTTACTATTAACTATTAAAACAATATTCAGAAGATTCAATATTATCATACTTATTTGGTATGCTTACAACTAAGCACTTTTTCACAAGGAGCTAATATTCTGCCGGATTCACTTTGCTTTTAATGAAGAGTAGATATCGGAACATAAACCACTTCATTAATATTGTTCCCCTCAACACAACCCTTAAGCGAAAAATTTTGACGATTTAACATGGCTTTAGACTGATATAAAGGAGTAGGGGCAATAAGGCCCGTATTCGGCCCAAAAATTACTGCAAATTTAAAAGTTATCAACCTCAGATTTCAACTACACATCACTCGTTTAATAGGTAAGCTGCTGGACTGCTTGTCTTCAAAGATATCATCAGAAAAATAGGCGGTCTTCGATACTGTTATGATTTATAACATGTTTTTTTTTTAAATTCTCTGTCAAAAACCCTAACTTTTTGCAATGATTACCTCAGGCAAAGATGATCTTTCGGAAATTTTACAATTATTTTTAGTAAATACTAGTATTTAATAATTAATGAGAAATATTTAATACGTTTTACGTTTGAAATCACCTACATCAACGCTGAATGGATTAATTATAGTAAGAATATGTTTTCGACGGGATTTCTTTTTAGAAATTACGTCCAATTTCTCATGCATGATTTAGCTAACCAGGGAATATATTCATAAAAACCGAGTAGCATCAGAACAGAAGACTTATGGTAACAATGTATTTGAGCAACTTTTCAGGTATTCAAAACTTCTTCCTAGAATTAGATTTCTCATTTCCTCAAATTTTAGAGGATAAAGTTTGTATCGGAAAACACTTATTACATAGACTTCTGATATCTTGAAAACACAGAATCAAGAAGCATGCAGACAGAGGCCTGATTAGATACTTTCAGTTTCCATCTGCGGTAAGTTAATCATTATATATTATGAAAATCAATGATTTATTAGGAAAGGCTGGATGGCAATTGGGAAGACCACTGACGCTGGGGAGACAAAAAACAGCCATGAATACACTGGTAAAGGTTACCCTGGATTAGAAGTCCAATTCTATAAAAAAAAGTTATTCCTTTAAGGGATTTATAGCGGGATAAAACCTGTTTTACATCTAAGTTTGTTAGCTTGAAATTGACACTAATAAACAAATATAGAAAAAAAACCCCGCTAAATGATTCGAAAGGGGAGTCCACGACAAAACCTATTATTTTAGATTTTCTTTTGATTATATATAGCAATAGTTCATGTTTAAGGTTTTGGCAATCGGTATTATACACCTGTATACGTTCTTTGATCACATGAAATAATAAGAAAGAGAGAAGGCTTGTTTGGAAATTCAGCATACAATTCCACAACTATATTAATCAAAGAGCTGATAGCTCTGAGGTGGTAGAAGGTGAATAAAAGGTTACTTGAATAACCTTAAAAGCAACCCCACTAACCCAGCCTGCTTTGTTCCATTATCGTTATGACATATTTTTTTCTTCAAACAAGAATGTGTCATAAATACATGGATTTCCCATCCGTACAATCATTTTCTATGTTCAATGGACCGTGAAAAGTAGGTAAAATCTTTAATTTGGCAGTAAAATTAGAAAGATCATATCATTAACAACACATGACTTTTGTGTACTAAGTTTCAAGTTGATTGAATTTCAACTTCATCAAAAACTACCTCAACCATAAACTTTAACCTGAAGCAGGACGGACTGACAGACCAGAAAACATAATGCCCATAAATGGGGCATAAAGATAGTAAGACTTGTTACATACCTGCCAACTTTTGAAAGTTCCCATGTGGGTTTTTAGTGCGCGACAACAATTTTCAAGGTTACAATTTTTAGCAAAGTATTTTGCACGATCTGGATTGTCTAGAAAAGGTGTCATATTTGTATGATAAGGTTACTTGCCTTTTTCTTAAGTCTGTTTGCATGATTCTAGTTATTAAATCAGTAAAAAGATGAACATGGACATGTAGCTAGCAGAGCAGGATTTATTTTCTTGTGCAAGAAAATATGATGCTTGTTGAATTTTTCAATTTTGAATTATGCACGAAGATGGACCTTTTACAGGTTGGGAACAACACTCCAAATGAGGGGTAACCCTAGTCCAAATAATTATGACAGGCTTGTCAGACGTCATAATTATTTGGACTATGGTAACACTCATTGGAAGAAAATAACAACCCACTGTAAAAAATGAGAAGCTTTATATTCATATTATTTGATGAAACTTTCCACAAGAACTATGCATCTATCAAGTATTGAATGGTCAAAACATGTCAAAAGAATTTTGTGATATTTCTAAACTTTTATTAATTTGACCCATCATTTAAAAAAGTTATTCCAAATATAATGAATTTTCCCATTTTTGAGTTAAAAATCTTAAAAATTTTCTTTCTTTTTTTCAACAGTAAAATGACCCCTTATTTTAGGGACAGTCCTTCATTTAAGGGACACCACTCAAACAACCTGTTTGTTGGTCTTTGTGAAAAAAGAATAGTACATTGTGCTTTAAATGATTTAATTGAATACAAAAATAACGTATTATGTCAATAAATTAGTGAAAAAACTACTATTCAGTATTATCTTTATGGTGGTACTGCATCATTGAATTTTTTCAATCATCCATGTTTTTATCCTTAAGCTGTGCAAGAACACTCTTTGCAGATGAAAATTCACCTGCGGCAGTGCCATGTCCTAAATGAAAACAACAAAGTTCAAAATCTAGCATGTTAGAATAATCTCCAGAGAAAACGTTTTTGATTGGCTTATTAATTTGATCATGAGAAACACAGAATTTGATTGGCTGAACACGATTGTTTTACCTTGTGAACACAATAAGGAACAGATGATTTTCACTAAATCGTGTTTTAGAGATTGTTTTAACGATACTTTTAATATAAATATTTTTTTAATAAATGCAAGGACGTATTATAAAATGTCCTTGATAAGAGTGAAGAGAATGAACACAGGGCGAACGTACTATATGGTTGATCTAACTCAGGACGAACATGTAAATAGGGCGAGTCGACCCGATACCAAATTTACGCATGCGCACTACAAATATCTACATTAAAATCATCCGGTTACAAGTAAACAAACAACGTTCATGTAGATGAGATGAAATCTAATAATTTATCTATAAATAAAAGGGTACATATGTAAGATAGTGATTGTTTTTCTTTTTCTTAATTTACAAATTAAATGATTCAGATGCTTAATCATGAGTAAAATAGATGTCAAGAATCGGGAGTTGTTACGAAATTGTAATGCACAGAAATGGATGCGGCATACGGAGGCTCCATGATTTTAAAGTCGGCACCATAGGTCTTCAGAAGACTTGAAGTCATCTTCCACCAAAAACCAATATTTCTTAGATATATTATTTATGCCATTGTGATTCATGGGATTTGCGTCTTATAATATTCTCCTATCACATATATATTTTTTTTGGTAAACTATGCAATTGGATATATTTAATCAAAAGTCAGTTTTGCTTCTTCTGATGGAATAAACTATGACAATATCAAGGAAGATGACAATATCAAAGAAATAACAATATCAAAAGATTTCAGTATTACACATGCGGTTTTACAAATAGCGACTTTTGCAGTGGTTCGTGATAACTTCTTGGTTCTGTTTAGCCAGTAGATAAATAGTTAATCTATGTACGATGCTCTTTACCGACATTAAACTTTGATTTTTTTCTCAGGCAGCAGTAAAAAGGACTCTATAGATAATGCCTGGTATCATTGCTCACATTTGAATTTACATAGGTAACAGTTAAAGGAGTTCTAAAGATGTTTCTAGATACTAACATCACCAGTTTATATTCAGTCCAGTACTCAGTAACAGAACACGTAAAGATGATATGTTGTACGAACACACATATGTTGATTCTGCTTGGGAGGCATTTACAGCCTTTTGATTTTCTATGTTATGATTTACGTGTTATTGTTTGTCTGTTTGTCTTTTTCTTTTTAGCCGTGGTGTTTATATTCGACTTACGAGTTTGTCCCTTTTGTATCTTCTTCCTCTATTTTACAGTAAGGTTGATTGTTGCTGATGTAAACCAACATTAAACAATTAGTGACGGCAATCAGATCTGGATTATAATATTGTAAAGATTTACTTAAGATTTGTCAGAAATTACACTGGCCAACAATTTAAGTACTCCGATAATATTGTAGCACAAAAGACATAATAATTTGATATGCTATTCATAGATATAGATCGACAGGTCTATCAACAGACAATTGCTTTTCCATTAAGCGTTGATAACGTGCATGCGTCACATTGCATATTTTTCTAAGTTATACAAGAAAGCAGCGTTACTAACGGTTATATCTGATGTTTGAATTTTTTTCTAATATGTTATTTTGATGCACTTTTCCTTTTGCTGTTTATTGTAATGCATATTTCTTTTTTGTAAGTATCTTTATGCATTTTGATAAGTTTTTCAGTCTCTTGTTTCATGTTGAGATAAACAGTACAGAGTTATCCTTTGTTTTTGTAAGGATGCAAATTCCAAGGGAAATTCTACAAAGTAAAATGTCTATAAAATCTAACAAAATAAAATGTTAAACTATATCAATAAAACAAACAAATGGAAAACAACTGTCATATAACTGACTTGTTACAGGGAATTTCTAAAGAAAATGTGGCATACTGTAAAACATGGTATGGTACGATGGTATGGTATGTGTTATGGTATGATGGTATGGTACGTATACCATCATACCATGGTATGCATGAATGGTACCATGGTATGGTATGATGGTATGGTACAAATTACTATACCATGGTACAAATTATTATACCATGGTATGAAGCATGGTATGGTTTTTCAAAAGAGGAAATTTTGAAAAGTTAATAAGCCTACTCTTAAACAGGATTTTATTAATTATCTGTTTTCTTTTCTTTCTTTTTTGACCTATTCCAAAACAAACTTTTGTTTTCATTGAGAAACAGGAACAAGAATATTTGTTGAAAAAAAAAATGTAAACAAAATATTCATTGGTTTATTTTTTCCAAGACATTTAGAATCAAAACAATTAATTTAGAAAAAAATTGCCCACACACATTTAAAAGCTGAGTCAGTCCTTTAGTTAGGATATTGACATACATTAAGCAAGTTAAGAACTTCATGAAGTTGTTAGCAAAAATTAAAATTGATAAAACCTTGATTTATTCTTACACTTTCCTTGCCACCTAGTAAAACTATCATGCTGAAGTGACCTTGAAATACATTTTAAAGAAACCTATTATTATCTCAATCTGCACAGAAATAGCTGTCACTCTCAGCATGTATTGAAAAAAATGAAATAAAGTTGTTTAATAAAATCTCACATAATAAAAAAAAGACTCATTCCTTGGTTGAAATTGTGTATTAACTTCCATAATGCACATTATTTTTACATATAAATGAAGAAAACAAAATACACTCTACAACATGTGGTATATATCTATCAACTAACCTAGTATTATATTAGTGACAGTTTAATTTCCACACAGGATATTCATTCACCTTTCATTCACATTTTTAGTGGAATTTCTTGGCCATAGATGTAGACAGAATATGCAACTGTTTAAAGTGTTATATTTCAAAACAATATAAAAGTTGACCATTGACAGAAGGTTATGCAATACAAATTTAACTACATTATCTAGATTATAATCAAAAGATATGCAGTACTTCCCAAAATATCAAAAAATAATTGATAGCAATTTGCCACGTTTCAGAACAGGACATTATATTTATCTTATCTTAACTAAATAGTTATCTGAGATGTTTAATTGAGTTTTCTCTTGTTTTCTGTTCACAGCTTTATACATGTAAGTGATAGTCTATCTGGTTTGTCTACATCTATTTTGTAAAATATTATTTTCATAAATAAAACAGATACATAAGGTCAACAAATTAAAAAAAAATCATATTTCATATTACCTAAACTAATTTTTCAAAATTTCCTACTTCAAAAAATCATACCATGCTTCATACCATCAAGTTACACCATGGTATAATAATGTGTACCATGGTATAGGAATTTCGTACCATGGTATAGGAATTTGTACCATACCATCATACCATACCATGGTACCATTCATACATACCATGGTATGATGGTATTCGTACCATACCATCATACCATAACACATACCATACCATCGTACCATACCATGTTTTACAGTATGCCAGAAAATGTTGGGTTAAACCTGGTTTTGAATGTAGCTTTAACCACCCACTTGTATGACAGGTGTTAATAGTTGTTTCGTTATATTGACAATATTGGGTGAGCGACCCAAACAGACATACTTGGTTGATATGACAATACTAACAATAACAAGAGAGCCCTACATAACATTTTGAAAATATATTTGGAAGAACCAAGAAGCGATAATATAATCAGTCAAGGAAAATAAAGGCACAAATTGTAGCAAGTATAAAAATTTACTACTATCATAATAAATAGAAAAGGATTTTGTTTTGACATTTTTTTCAACGCACTATGTAATGATTAATTTTCCATGGTATTCTTTATATATTTATGACTGCATAAATTTTCAAGTATACATTATCGTTCCAATCTTTATAAAAACAAAATTATTTATAGGCAAAAAATGCTGAGAATGAATCAGATCATAAATTAGCCCTTGTGGTAATCAAATTTGAATTTTATCGACATCATAGCATGATTTAAATCAAATTGCCTTCGTTCTCGGTCGTGATTTATCTAATATGATTATGCATCTCTAACGATAAATCTTTTTCTTTCCTTTAAATCGGTGGCTTTTCCCAGATATATTGCCCATGTTCTGATCTCCTGACAAAAGATAGGAAATCAATGCTATAATTTCAGTTTCATCTCGCTGAAATAAATGACGATCTGACATATAGCAGTAATAAATATGGGTGAATTATCTTGGTTTTGACCTGATAGAGTTAAGATGAACAGGCGAGTTGGTTATGCTGTCAATACAAAATCATATATCATTGTTCTTCATCAATCTGTATTCACTGGTAAGGAAATGAACTTAGCTTCTAAAATTTCCACCATAAATGATGTATTATTTATGAGTTTGCAATTCTAGAGTGCACTTTCTGCTGCGAAAGGGTTCAATTAAAGTAAGATAGATGAACAGGATTATTTTTTCGACAGCTGCATCATACGTTATTGTAACCCTCATGTGATGAAACAAGTATTCATTTCAGTTCTAATAAGGTTTCGTTGTCAAAGACTTGATGTTTGATACCTTTATTTATATAAAACTAAAAATTAATTACATTAATTATTCTTGTAAGGGGCTAACCATCTAATTGAACAAGGAAAGGAGTTCCTGGTTAAAAATAAAATAATTATATTTTAAAATATCGACTTTATTTTATTTAAGTTTATATTCATGTGAACAAAAACAACCAATTTTTGGGGTTGGAGATATGAAGTATCTTTATTGCCTGATATAGAGAATGAATTCTATAGGGTAAAACTTCTCAATTATAGATTTAATTTTTTCTAAGAATCGATAGTTTTTAAATATTTATCTACATTGTAGATTATTTTAACCCTAGTCTTAAAACCAGGGTTTACCCACCATTTTCTTCGGTATAATACCTGTACTAAAACAAGAATATGGCAGTTGTATTTTATTTTATTTGTTCCGATGATTGATAACATTTGATTTTGTCAGTTGTTGTGGACTTCTACTTTTTGAATTTGCCCTGGTATTTTAGTTATACTTTTTTATATGCACATGAATCGGGGTTGTCTTCTAATACATCTAACACGCTTCTTATGTATACGTCTTTACATTTCTTTTCAGTCTGGGTTTAATATCGGAAGAAGTTTGCGTCCGTAGTAAAATTATTAAAAGGTATGAAGAGACTTTTGATAGATTTGTGCAACATTTTTCAACAACAGTCTTGTCTATATTGTTGTCATATTCAGAGGATGGTGAATACACTACCTTGTAATGGGACCTTATCTATATCGACTTGATTTCAAATTATATTCTATGCTAAGACATTAGAGACCATATTGTGCTATACAACAGATATTACAGATGGTATCAGACAGATGAATATTACATCAAACAGAAAATCCAAATTGATATCATGTCATATTTCAAATAATTGTCATTTTAATAATCGGCAATACTGCATCTAAATGAACATTAAATGTCATCTATTGTCATTAATAGAGAATTTACAATAAAATATCCAATTTTAAATGAATGTCTGGCAGAAAGTTTTATTTGTGATACCTGAGATATATCATTGATGTCTTGTCATTCAAATCTAACGTTATTGGTCTTCCGTGAAAAATGAAATAAAGCGTCACATTGAAAATGTCTCACCTGTAGATTAATCAATCGAATACCTGACTTAATTTATATCTTTTACATTACCACCAGTACAGGTTTACTGTTGCGTGATGCATACACTTGTGAAGTATGAAATAAAAGTTGCATCGATTCTGTTATAGAACAAATGAAAAAATTGGAGGTAAAAGACATATACGACAATGAAATAGCCACCAAACGACATTAAAAGGCATTTGGAGGTCAACATCAAATCTTCAACACTAGAAAGTGTTAAATGGCCACAGTGTAGAAAGAAAGCAGAAGTAATAATAGTTAAAGGTACCATTTTTATTGTACCAGATGCACATTTGGACATAAACGTCCTTTGTTTATGCTCATCGAAACTAAACTATTTCAAGACTTAATACAAGATCCTCTTTTAAGCGAGTTTATACATACCTTGTGGAAATGCTGATATCATTATCTCTGTATTCAGTGGTTTGGAACGGATTTTATTTATAAAAACTGTTTCGAAATTAAATAGTGATGAAAATTTCAAAAATTAGGGATTAAGATTCCAATACTTCCAAAAACAAAAAGAATTTAAGCAAGACAATCACTGACTATGTTCCTTAATTCTGACAGGCAACATGTAATATATTGTGAAACAATATACTTATATTGTTTATCAAATTCATATTATCGACCCAATTAATAGAAAAGTTACTAAGATGAAATTGAGAATGAAAATGGGGAATGTGTCAAAGACACAACAACCCGACCGTAGAAAAAACAACAACAGAGGGTCACCAATAGGTCTTCAGTGTAGCGAGAAATTCCCTCACCCGGAGGCGTCCCTCAGCTGGCTCCTAAACAAATAAATACTAGTTCAGTGATAATGAACGCCATACTAATTTCCAAATTGTACACAAGAAACTAAAATTAAAATAATACAAGACCAACAAAGGTCAGAGGCTCCTGACTTGGGACAGGCGCAAAAATGCGGCGGGGTTAAACATGTTTATGAGATCTCAACCCTCCCCCTATAACTCTAGCCAATGTAGAAAAGTAAACGCATAACAATACGTACATTTAAAATTCAGTTCAAGAGAAGTCCGAGTCTGATGTCAGAAGATGCAACCAAAGAAAATAAACAAAATGACAATAATACATAAATAACAACAGACTACTGGCAGTTTACTGACATGCCAGCTCCAGACTTCAATTAAACTGATTGAAAGAATATGATTTCATCATATGAATATCAGGTACAATCCTACCCGTTAGGGGTTTAGTATCATACCACCATAACATATATGAGAAGAACATAACCCGTGTTATAAATGTGTTTAGTTCCGATGCAAAGACCCTATAAGTGAATCAATATTAACGCCAAAATATGCAATCTTTAATGACCTGACAACAGTATGAACATATGCCAAAAAATAAAAAGAGCAATCAACTCTCTGAAATTAAAATTGAAAACGACAAAGCACAATTCATACTTAAACATAATATCCAATGATATCACACATAAGAAAGCCACAGACCAACAAGAACTTATTTTGATTTCTGATGAGACTTTTATTCCTATTTGATGACCAAAATACTAGAATACTTTCATTGGAATCAGAGTAACAGATTTGAAATCATAATATATACTGGAGCTTAATGATGAGCCTAACGAGAATGGGTTCGGGTTTAATCAGCATTCGAAAATCTGCCAGAAACCAGCGTTCAAGTCAAAAACAGGAAAAATATTAATATTATGAAAACTCATTCTATCTTTTTTTTTTTAAATTTCCCTTGAATACAGAAATGTATAACCCTTTCTATTTGAAAAAAACCAAAATGCAATTCAAGAATGTAATTTTGTTTTCAATATAATCTGTTATTTCCAACTTTGATATTGTCAATAACACTGCAAGTTCTAAGAAGTGTGAAAATTCAAGACTTCCATGTTTGTACAGGACGATGTATATTGTCCGAGGTAAAGAGTGGATGATTTTTCTAACTAAATATTATTCAGTCACTAAATTTAACTGACATAAATGTTGAAACGTCATCGGTGACTTTCATTCAGCTTACTGTTGATACATAGCACAGAAAGGAGAAAGTGTATAAACTCACTCTTACTGAAACCATGCCACTTTCTGTTTTTATTCTGATAGTAATCGAAACTAATATTTATACCCCGATAAAAGGTTTTTTTCAACAACACGACATATATTGAATGCGTCCGTAGAGCTTTTCTGGATTTAACTTCATCAGGAATGCTCAAGGCCAAATATTTGAAAGTCAAGGATACGTAAGCACCGCAATCGTTGAAGAGCTCTTAATTAAAAAGTACCTGAAAAAACAAAAATCTGAGTTAATACATCTTTAATAGTTACGTATGTTTGACCGATGTCTATTTGTAATACTCAATATAAAATATCATGATAAGAAGGCGGCTTTTCATTTTTTTTTCTTGAACCTGCTGTTCTGTTGGCTACATTATATATCATCATCATTTACGTATGCAATGTTCGGCAAAGACATGATTATCAAGTTCTATTTCAAAATTCCTCGTTGATAAATCAAGAAACTATTGATAAAATAAAGTTCCAACTTAATCAGAAGAGTCAACTTTAGATAAAATTTGGTCATTAAACTTCGAACGTTTCTACATTTATATACGTCACTGGCTTTCAAATGGTTAGGTTATTGTGTTTCCGATCAAAGTAAATCCATAAAAGCCTGTTTTTTTTGTGTGTATATCCTTAGATTGATATGAAATAAATATAAAACTAGGGAAGTGTTGAGATTTCCGAATTTATGTGAACCCCGTCATATTTTTCAGAACAAACAAACAAAATAAAATGCACATATACAGAAAAAAAACCAATAACCAGAATTCGAAATAATCCGATCACTATTGTTTCTTTAAAGTCACTAATGGCGACACAATGTCCAATGTGCTTTAAAAAGATATCTCAGATTTCGAAATGATGTTGAAATGACTACTTGTTTATTTGCCCTTCATGACGAACACTATAACATTGCTGGTAGATCATAATTACTATAATGTCAATCTGTCATTTTACCGCCATGTTTTGCATATCAGCACCGCTGTGGGTGCTCCCGTTATCGGAGTTATGATCCAATATTGTACAGCTTGTATGATGGTAGGGAAGATAACAAAATGCATATGACATTCCATCTGATTAAAGTAGAGTCTAGTATCGTCTATAACTCATCTCTAACTTCACAATTCTTTTGATCATTGGTCCAAGAAGTCATACAACATATGCAATTTGACATGAATTATGTAACAAATCACAAAGACTAACAGCATTAGTTATAGTTATTAAATTTGTTATAATTGACATAATTTTTTGATGATATATCCATTTCTTATAATGAGACTGTTTATCTATGATAAAATCACATTAGTTGACAATGAAGAACAATATTTCTGACAAGGATTGTGTTTTATAGAACTGAGATATGCATTATAGCGCAGTGGGATTTGGAATGTACGCTTGAGAATTATCTGTCGTGTTTATATATGTCCGCTATATAACAAAGCTATTTCTGTGTATACAGATCATATAAATGTTATGCATGTCGCGAATGAAGTGAAAAATGAATATAAAAATGTTGTCCTTGTTCTCTACTAGACACATACCATTGATATTTAGTGTGTGTCTGTATGTGGGTGTGTGGGGGAGAGGGTCAGAGGCAGGGGCAGGGGCAGGAACAAGAGCATTTTACTCTTAACAAATTTGATTTATCAACTTAGATATAAAAAATCAATAACATTGCCCAACATAGCAGCATTATATCTTCGAAACCAGGTTTACAATTTTGTACGCCAAATAAACGTTCCGCCAACAAAAATACTCACCAATGACGCTCGAATCTAAAAGGTTATAAGTCCTTATGAAAACGAAGTTGATGAGCATAAGGCAGCAACCATTTGATTTTCTGCGGGGGGGGGCTATGGTTTTTTTTTCTGGACAAATTTTTTCGCGACAAGTCGAAAACAATTTTTTTCTTTCAATTTTAGCATTACATATAGTGGCAGCTGAGGGTGAAACAAACAATTTTTTTTTTCTCAGGATCAAAAACAAATTATTTTTTTCTCCAAAAACTGGAAACAAACTTTTTTTTCCAAAAAAAACCATAGCCCCCCCCCCCCCCCCCCCCCCAGAAAATCAAATGGTTGGTGCCTAACACTTCACCTGCGTATAGAGTATCTTTCCTGTCGTGCTTTGTTGTCTTTATATTTTGGTCTTACGACTTTTGACGTGACTCGGTATGCTATTTATGCAGTTTGGAAGTACCTGATGCAAGTGGCCATTAGGGGCAATTCAGACGCAATATGGGTTGACATTTTTACAATGCCATTTTGTTTACCCTTGTATTTTACTGAAGTTGTACACTACTGAGAAGGTGTGTGATATGCATAATCAACTACAAAACTGTTTTTAACATCATAATAGTCAATATCAATTTTTACAGTCAACTACAAAAATGCTTTTGCTGGTGTCATTGTCACAAATCAAAACCAACTACAAACTGCAACACTTTTTGTGTTTACACAATTTAGGCGGCAGAATCTGAATTATTGTCCTGTTTGGGATGCTCACACAATTCAGTCATTATAACGGAAATATAAACAACTGTCATTCAAGCGAGAGGTTGAGATAGCTATAAAGCAAGTGTTAGTCACCATTTTCCTCGGAAAATCCAAGCACCAAGTTAGGGATATGATTGTTGTTTTTACTCGTTCAGATTGAAAACGTTTGATTTTATCCGTTTTAGATGAACATCATTTTGATTTACATTGAGTTCAGTATTGTTGTTATGCGTTTTAGTAAACCATCAAATTGCTAAACGTGTTAAATAGCAAATATAATACTATACCCGTTTACATAAAGTACATTATTATACTAACCAAAGCTTATTAAGTCGATCATGTTGAGTAAGATTTTAAGATAGTATCCCGAAACAAAATTAATTAAGATTAAAATCATAGCCAGTTGACATGGTCATAATCTAGTCATTAAAACTGAATAATTTGAATTACCCAATCCAAAGTTTTTTTAACTGATACATACACTCAATTAAATATGCAGCATTCAACAGTCATTTGAACAAAAGTCGAGTTGACCCAACACGAACCTTAAATTTTTACATGTTTAGAAATGCGATATTCTGAGACAATAAATATCACTCAAACGCATTTGCAATCCGTCAGACAATTGAATAATTACAAGAAATTAGTTAAATAGTTTGATTTTTATCTTCGACAGTCCCATTTATTTTTTCCGGTCGAACAATATGCAAGTTCATTCTCGTGAACTTTATTTCAGAGATACCTTTAAATGGTATTATATAATCATTTTTTCAATCTTTCACATTGCTAAAATTATTAATGTTTGTCACGTTATAGACAAACATAAATATTTTAATATATAGCTTACTATGAAATTATTTTTATTGTAAAATACTGCTTCAATTATTAACAGAACTTTTCTGAAGCTAAGTGATTGAAATGTTGTACCTTTTCATATTCGTTCTAATAAATATAAATTAAGATCTCAATGAAATAAAGTCAATGTAATAAGTCGAAAATATAAATTGCCTGATTAATAACCAATAATAATAAAAGAAGAAGTTATGATAAAACAACTTTTCAGTCCCTTGAATTTGAAAGACAAAATCCTTAGTTTCTATGTATTTATCAAATATACATCCCTGACTTTTAAATTTTTAGGATTGATGAAGGTAAATCCAGAAAAGCGATTCGGGCGCACGAAAGTAATAAAGTGTTATTATTATGTACTAGCACTGGGTCGATACCTATACTGGTGTACTGTTGTTCCCGACAGTATCATCAGTTGTAAGTGTTTTGATATATACCATAATTTTCTCGTTGATAAATTAAGACATTATTTAGAATCTACGGTTCCAACTCCGCAGGCAAGCAATTTACCTCATTTAATATGGTTATTATTTTTAAGTCCCTTCTGGTCACATAGCTCGTAGCGTTTAAACGACTTTATACTTTCCTGCTTATAAAATGTTAAGGTTTAATCGTACCTGAAGATGGTTAATCCAGAAAAGCATTGCGTACGAACAAAATGTACATAAGGCTATTTTTATAAGAAAGTTCAGTACCTCTGTATACATGAATTAATAAAACCTCCCCGCTCTAAAATAACAACAAGCTTCAGGTGCTCACAAGACTTGTGTCTGTCTGATAGCAGCATCATTTAGATTTATCACTCTAAATCTTGACTTTTAAAGTCTTTACTAGTATTTTTTGTTTTCAGGGGTGGCGTTTGTTCTTTCGTTGTAGTGTTTGTTGTTACTGGTTACTTTGTTTTTCTTTTTATTAACCACTTTCTCCCGTTAATGATGTTTCACTTGTTAGACAATGATCGTTGGAAAAGAAAGAAGACACCACTAAACCGTGTCCATGATGTATAGTTATTCTACATAGATGCAAAGAATAACTATCATTAGATCAATGGTTCAATCCTGGTTTTCATATTCAGTAACTTACTGACAGTCGTTGTTTTCCTCTTATAGTTGATGTGTTTCCCTCGGTTTTAGTTTGTAACCCGGATTTGTTTTCTCTCTAGCGATTTGTGAGTATAGAAACAAGCGGCATACCACTGTTGCCTTAATTTATTTAATAAATGAGTGAAAACTGTTCACCGTGTATATAAAAATTTGGACGATTAGAGAATGTATGCGATGATGTTTAAAGAAAACATAGAACGCAAAAATGAAATAAAAACTGAAAGTGATATAATTTGTCTTATATTGTCCCGTATTCGGCTCTCGTCTATGCTTTTACATGATACGGACATATGCATTGCATATAGAATCTTTGAAATCAGTCATCCTTCATAATGTGCAGATTTATCCGTGTTGGTAGTGTCTTAATCAATCAATGCCTTAGTTTTGTGTAAGTCATAATCGGCAAACTCTACGAGTAAACGTGGTACAACTGCTTTTTATTGATATATATTAATTTGAGTTCATCAATGTACACTGACACAGTAGTAGGATATGTTCACACATGTGATTCTCAAATAAGAGGATGTCATAGGATTGCAAAACAGACAATTGTCTACCATAGTTCAAATGACTTCGATGTAAGCAACTATATGTCACTATATGGCTACTAACAATGAACAAATTCCATAAGCTTAAGAAAGGCCCGACATGACAACATGTGAATCAATTCAAACCAGAAGACATACAGATCCTAACAAAAATAAAATATTACATGAGCAACACGACGGATACAGGATCTGCTTACTCTTCAAGAGCACCTGAGATCACTCCCGGTTGTTTGTGGGAGTCGTCTTGCTCATTCGTATTTTTTGGGGGGAGAAGGGATGTACTGAGTTGTCGATTGATGATTTTTGACATGGTTTTATCGGCTAACTGTGTAACCCTCTTAAAATAAAGTATTGTTGTTGTTGTTATTGTTTGTTTTCGATTTGTGATTTTGAATAAACTCTCGTATTTTTCGCCTCTCTATTTAGGGGCCGCAATTTACGACAATTATTGAAGATATGCTTGTGCCATGACACATGACATGCAAAAACTAGTTTTAAGCCAATTATATACTAAAATAAAAGATGCTCTCCCGATACGAGTATCAATAAGTACATATCCAATGATTTAGTATAAGTCATAAACACCCTGAGAAATACATGATCTTGTGCAATGTCAAAACATAAGTACATAGTACCGTCAGTTCTTCAAAATAAAAAATGTGTTTCGTTCCTTCCCTATATTACAATTCATGATAAATAAACTGGCATCCACGCAATGCACTTACATTCATTCTAAATTAGATTATTAAAGAGAATAAGGTAAGATGTCGGTATGTTTTTAGACCGTGAATGATGTGCACGTCAAGCATTTTTTATCTGTCTGTAAATAAATAACGTAAGCCTGCATATTGTTGCAACATACATCGTGAAATCTTATAACACATCGAACGCTTTCCATCAGTGTCAGAAAAAACATCTTCTCTGGCATTGAAAGACGTCTGATAAAATTAACAACACTGCTGATGAAATATACAATTATATGATTGACAGTTTGAGGGCTAAGTACGTTCTGATCAAACGTTAAGACAAATACGATTTATCTGTTTTTGATCCTACGGATGTGTATTGTGGGGTCTGTTAAACTTCTTATAATACTTTTGATGTTTGTAACGAAAATCTGGAGAGTTCTTTGATTGACGTCAAGCACAAACCAAATGATTAACAACACGTTTCCCATGTCAACCTACCAGTAGCTTTGATGATGATGATTTATTCCCATTTACTGTATTAGCTGGAAATCTTCTCAATACTTGAACAGTAGTAACATAAAAAGTAACATGATGTTAATTATACAAGTCAATCATTTCTTCGGATTCCAATTGTATCCAATAATTAACCATATAGCTAATTAAAGTATACCATTATATTAAGAGGAATAAAAAATAATGCCGAAAAAATGTTTGAGGATTGGTAACAAAAATGATTAGCCTTGTTCGCTAAACTGACATTTGATGAAGTAAAAATATGTAAATTACTGTACAGAATTTGGAGGGAATTCATTATATAAATGCTTTATCAAACTCAGACACATTTACGTACAAGAGGATACTTATTATACATGCTAAATATAGAATAACAAAAAAATAATGGGACGATAGATATATAGATATATAGAATTTCTTATCTAACCTAAATAAGTGAGACTATAAGCATTAAAACATAAATACAATAATTACAATAGAAAAAAAAAAAACAATTTGTAAAAATATGACTACAAATGAACAAATAATGATATTCATCTTCTACTCCAGAACTGCACAAACGACATTCTTCTTTCATGTTAGACCATTTTCCTATTGGGAAAACTCGGAATCTAGTCATTAAGATTGATATCGATTGTTACGTTTTGACCGAGTGTGAATTAACATGACGGGTGATGCAGACGTAGCTGCTTATCCTGTCGATGCACCAGTTTTGCTCCTTTTGGAACTCATTATGTTCCATCAGTGTTTGTGTGTTACCTTGATTTGTCTCCCTTGAATCGATTTCGAGATCTGAACATTGGTAAACAACTGTCCACTTAATTCGGCAAAATAGAATATACAGAGACGTCATGACTCAAATCTACTGAATATAAAGAGAAGGAAACAAGGGCATTTTTCAAGAATGTTAATAATTGAAATCAAGATTAGTGTATCTATACAAATGGTCAGATCCATTTTATAATTGATTGCCCTTTGTAATTAAAACCAAAACATCATGTGTAATATCCAGAACATTAAAAATATGATAGAAGGCTTATATTGAGTTTCATCTGGTGATAAATATTCGTGTTCTGACGTTAAAACTTAATATATACATTATATATTTTGATATATCATAGCAATTACCCAATATTAATCAAAGTGATAGTACCTAAGTGATTTATAATGGTTTACAATAACAAAAACATTCAGTGTCAAAAGAAAATAAAAATGAATTATTGCTTTTAGATAGTGCAGTATATTAATGCAAATTTCTTAATATTTCAATCATAGTCCCTAATGCATTCAAGAGAAATATTTTATGGTTATAGGATCAGGTGCGCGCTAGGTAGAATATAGATTGAGTTAGTATTGCAGTCTATTCATCATAGTGATACATTGCTCAATAAAAGCGATGAGATAGATTAGGATATACCTAGAATATAAATCAGTCGGACGGGAATATGTAAACGTGCCATATACAAATATTTTAGCGTATGTTTGTTCCTTCTGAATATTCTTTAAATATTAGCAATGGGTGATATTACAACTAATCATATAGTCAAAATATGTGAATGATTATGCTGATATCCAACGTCACAAGAATGTTGTTATTGGTATAGGAATAGACCACTAAACGAAAATTACAAGAAATACTACGTTCATCAATGTGTTGTTTTTTTATTTTAAAGATTCAGTTTTCACAACTTTTGTTTTAGACTCGAGTATTTAAAAGATACCATATTGGTTCACTTCGCTTGTTCATCGCAGAAAGCCGTATTTTAATATTTGTATTTTATAGATTTATTTTGTGGCATTCTTCATTTCGAACTTATTTTGAACCTCTAAAATTAAAAGGTACATCATCCCTATTTAACGAATAATCTTAGATTGTTTGTCAATTTGAGGTATTTCAGTACTTAATAAAGGAGTTTTCGTTCGCTTCAATGTTTATATGTGTAACCATAGATCAAAATGTCATGTAAGACACATTACCGTAACACACTAATTGTTTGCTAATAAAGCTTTGTGATGCAACATCAATCAGCTGCACTAAATATAGGTAATAAATAAACAAAAAAAACTTAGGTAATGGCAGTTTGAGTGTTATAAATGATAAGTTTCTTGATTATTTTTGTTGCCGTACTGTCTTTCTAACACATGTACATGACATGATTTATAACTTGTTTAAGCAAATAAGATTTAAAAAAGTGGACAAAAAATGTTTGACATTTTTATGCTTTTTATGTAGAATATTACCAATAACCTTGTCTAATTTGTTATTTCAAATAATTACATATATGAACAAACGTGATATATAGTGTTATTACCATAAATAGTTTCACACGAAAACAGAATATACAACTTATGTATTTCATAAAGATTTCTTCTACTGTTTTTTGTAGCATCCATATTTGGTTAAAGGAATTTTTTTTCTCACAGTTGTCAACATTCTCAGATCGCACATGTTTTAAAGTTGCCCAGATATATACACATGGATTTGGAATAACATCAAAACATTTAGAATATAGTCACGATGGTATCTATATCAAAATAAGACTCGAATGACAGTCATACTGGTAACTGATAAAGTTCTTGATTTACAAACTTTGTCAGATAGTTAATGATTAATATGATAGATGTCCCGTAAAACTGTTTAGAAATTAAAAAAAGTATTAAAATATACTTTAACCCGATTGTTTTACCATATGATCCTAAATATATCAGTGGTCATATTTCGTAAAAGACAAAAACATGTGGTCAACCATCAGGCGATAATACCCTCCAGGGGAGTTTTAATGTATGTTTATCTTTTGAACAGTTAGCTCGTCAAATACATACAACTCATTATCAACCTGTCAAATATATCATTTAAACACAAGACAAGAAGACAGACAAGCATAAATAACTTGATTTTTAATCAGATAAAATCACTCATAAAATACAATTTACACAAAAGGACAAGATATTCAAACTTCAGTAGATCAAGTATGTCATGTGATCTGTCAGTAAGGTGTTGTTCCCATTGTCTTCCGGTTACCAAATGTAAATGTAGCCTCGCTTTGATCCACGACCCGAAAACGAGATCATCTGTATGTTGTACAACTGCATTGAAATTGTGCATATTTGAGGTAGCTTTACAATAGAAATTCGAACCAAACGTAGTTGTGATTACACTTAAGAATTTAAATGTTCATTCTTGCCTATGGAAGGTAAAATGAGTTAATGTGTTAATGAAATATCAAATTAAACAAGTCTTTATTGATTAATAATGGAACCCCTTTGTAGCCGTTAATGACGACAACGTATGCCAGGATTTATAATTAAATAACTATTTGCACATGATTTTATTTAATTATATTATATATATAATTTCATAACTATTTTAGATAACTATTGTCATATTTCTTTTTAATCGTAGCTCAATTTCAAATAGCAAATTACAAATTTAGTGCCAGGCATTTTTAAAATGAGAAGTTCGTATTATTTTTATGATTCTTTACTGTAACCAGATATAAATGTGCAAAAATCGTACGCTTAAAATCCTCAAGAAGATAAAAAAAAATAATCTCGTCAGATCTATGTACGACAGACGTGCGTTTTGCTTACAAAAGATTCATTTGTGACGCTAGAAATCAAAACGATTAAAAAGTAAAAAAAGTACTTGTTCAAAGCAATGAGTACCCGAATATACGCATCAATGTTATACCAGCCACGTCCAATCTGTGTAGTATTTCTATTTGTAACCATCTGATGAGTTTAAGTTTTTTCTCATCACTTGGCGTCCGTCGTCCGTCGTTAACTTTTACAAAAATCTTCTCCTCTGAAACTACTGGGCCAAATTTAACCAAACTTGGCCACAATCATCATTGGGGTATCTAGTTTAAAAAATGTGTCCGGTGACCCCGCTTACCAACCAAGATGGCCGTCATGGCTAAAAATAGAACATAGGGGTAAAATGCAGTTTTTGGCTTATAACTCAAAAACCAAAGCATTTAGAGCAAATCTGACATGGGGGTAAAATTGTTTTTCAGGTCAAGATCTATCTGCCCTGACATTTTCAGATGGATCGGACAACCCGTTGTTAGGTTGCTGCCTCTGAATTGGTAATTTTAGGGAAATTTTGCTGTTTTTTGTTATTATCTTGAATATTATTATAGATAGAGATAAACTGTAAACATCAATAATGTACAGCAAAGTAAGACCTAAAAATAAGTCAACATGACCAAAATGGTCAGTTGACCCCCTAAGGAGTTATTGTCCTTTATAGTCAATTTTTAACAATTTTCATAAAATTTGTTAATTTTTACTAACATTTTCCACTGAAACTACTGGGCCAAGTTCATTATAGATAGAAATAATTGTAAGCAGCAAGAATGTTCAGTAAAGTAAGATGTACAAACACATCACCATCACCAAAACACAATTTTGTCATGAATCCATCTGTGTCCTTTGTTTCATATTCACATACACCAAGGTGAGCGACACAGGCTCTTTAGAGCCTCTAGTTTGTAAATAAATTAGGCCGTTATTTTTCTCGTTTGAATTAATTTACATTTGTCATTTCTGTGCCTTTTAAAGCTGACCATACGGTATAGGCTTTGCTCATTGTTGAAGGCCGTACGACGACCTAAAGTTGTTAATTTTTGTGTCATTTGGTCTCTTATGGAGAGTTGTCTCATTGACAATCATACCACATCTTCTTTTTTTATATATACATTTATCCGACTTACAAGGAATATATTAGCAACGCATCTAGAAATGTGTCATACTCAAATACCATAACAAAATGAAGCTATGTACTTACTTACTTATATGAATCTAAAACATGGAGATATGTTTTGATTGCCAGTGCAACACTCAATCACAGATAAAATGCCGTACAATTTAATAACTATATATCACCTTACGGTATTCAACAAAGGGCAAAACATATCTTCCACAGATATATATACCGTATATAGTCAGCTATAAATATGCTCCGACCTCACAAAATAAGAAACAATTTAAACGAAATAAACATTTTTTTTAAACATTTGCTATAATAGCCTGCATGATAAATATTAACACATGTAAAAAATTAAGTTTATATACCATGAATATGCTACAAACAGGCCGGATTATAGATTATCACAATGTGCGGTGGTGACTAAATATGTTCTTTTAAAATTACACCAGGTCATCTTCTATAGCTGAAATTGCGCAATACCAGAGCACGTTCCTTGTAAGGACTCGGGTATTCACGGGAGTTTGAAACTTGCATGATTCGGTTCAGTGAATGGTATATTACTGTCTACATGTTTACTTATTTTATAGATGGTCATTACGGGGGTGGTTCTCTGTTCGTCGTGTGTATCCGGGTCTCCATCCTTCCGTTTTATTGTAGTTGTTCTGAAATATCCAGTCAATCTGAATTTAACCTCGACATAATTATCACTTTTTAACGTCAGTTACAAACATTTTACTTTCATCTGTTACCTCCACAATAATTATACCTTCAATAAAATAATCAGTTATATTCAATGAAATCACCAGGTTTACTATAATTTAACGTCAACCAGCCTGACAGGAACACGGAATTTTAGAGCAAAGCACAAATTACTACCCATATTATACGTCAACTTTTCGACTCGTATATAATTTATTTTACATGGCTGTCAGTAAGTTGTATTATTTTCTTAATTATTCATCAATAGTCGATGAAAGACTTGCTATCAAAGACGCCACAATCGGCAACACACAAATCATTTTGTTGCTTTGCGTTATTGGAAAATAAAGTCATTCTTCTTATGACTAATAATTTTCTCTTCTTGAACAGTCTGATACATTATTACCGGTAGTAATATTGGCGTATTAAAGTTGAAAGGTTGAACAACAAGAGCAAACAAACCAGACCACAATTTACAGAAATCTATTCTATTATTCGAATGAATGATTTGGATTTAAGCGTTGTTTTATTGACAAATCATTTTGTCAATCAGGTTCCAGTTCATTTCAGAGATTAACAGCAGTTGGTATACGCGAAACTTTAATAAGATGCTTTTTGAAAAAAAAGGATATTCGATTTCGAAAAGGGGTTCTATTTGATCATGCATAAAACTAAGAAAATTTCATTTATATTTTCTGATATGTGTTATCAAATTTAAACAGATGTGTCCTTTCTCGTTAAAAACTAGAGCTTAAAAGGATGCACATGTTACATTTTTTTTTTAAAACTAGTTGAAATTTAATATCTTTTTAAAGTGCAAGAGAAACACCGTATTGGAAGACATGCGACGTAAACTGTCAACATCGTAACTATAGTCATACCTTCCGTACTCGTCATGTGAATTGGAACCCCTTTATATCTTAATCATAGTCTCTTAGTCAAAATATAACCTGTTAAAAAGTTGAGTTACACCTGTGATGTTGCAACCCTCGCGCTCATATTATCCAATGTTATTTAATTCGAGAAGAGGAAAGGGGCTATTTGTTATCAAAGGTACCAGAATTATAGTTTAATACGCCATACGCGCGTTTCGTCTACATAAGACACATCAGTGACGCCCAGATCAAAATAGTTATAAAGGCAAACAAGTAACAAGTTGAAAGTATTGAGGAAAAAGGAAATTTATAAAAATGACCATATAATTGATATTCATATCAACACCGAAGTGCTGACTACTGGGCTGGTGATATAACATGTTGCTCAAATCTTGGTTGTAAAAATAATTTTGAAGTTCCGAATTCAGAAATTCTTAATTTTATAGGTAATTTTATAATGAATTTTTAGCACTCATTGTATCTGACGATGCACCATTTAATGTATAAATGCATTTCTCAAAAGTTCTAGGGTAAGACAACTGGTTCTTTTAGTTTTTATAAGTATACCACTCTAACACGAGCTGCTTCATTTGGATGGGTTATTTATCATTTTTTGAATTTTTTCTTCTTTGGCCCATTATATTCTATTGATTATTGTATATGCACTTTATTATCTCATTTTAGTGATTTTTAAGTATCTGTACGTTATTTTGGGCCCATTATTCTCTGTTTTGTTAACCCAACCAGATCTTATTACACCATGCGGTTTGTAAACGTATATTCTGTCAACAATTATAAATATTTGAAATCATCTGTTTTGTGTTTTAATCATAAATCATACTAGATTTTCAAATGTTTATTTCAAAATACAGATTACGAAGACACGTTTCAGTGGCGAAATTATGTTTCGATTCATCCGAATAAGCTGTGACATATAAAACCTTTGATCTTTATATTAACGTCGTTAAAATGATGATCTATTATGATGTTACACATAAAAAACATAAATTGCTTAATAATTTTCGTTAATAATTTACCAAGGATTTGTTTAATTGATAAAAAATGTGTCTGCACTATTAAAAATAATGGCTAATGTTCATATTGATGGAGAATGACCTACTTCAATTAGTAAGAAATAGATCCCATCAAATATATTATATAAATAGATGTAATTATGGTGGAATTCTGTCATCCATAGTTAATATTTCAATGACATTAACGATACTAATATATCTACACCGGATGTGCATTTCAACATTAAATGCTATTCAACATTTATATTTAAACGAATTTCTTTACACTTGAACCATACATATGTTTACACGAAATTCGTCTGGATAGTTAGAAATCATATATATTCTATTTTTATTATATGGGGGGGGGGGGTCAGGTATATACACTGTTTCCAATATTTTCCAGTTGTTAGTGGCTTTGATCTAGCTGTCAGTAACTGCGAGTACTCTCATATCAGTATACTTAGTGTCTTTTTATTGTTACACACGTACCAGTCAACGTCTGGGTTTTTGTATTTCTATTTGTATCCTTCTTATCTGATGAGTTAAGACTTTTTCAAATGATTTTTATAGTTCATTCGTATGTTGTTTTATTGCACCACTGCCCAAGATAGAGGAGGGTTGATAACCCGCTCATATGTTTAACCGATGCACATTCTGTATGTATGTGCCTGTCCCAAGTCAGGATCCTGTAATTCAGTGGTAATCGTTTGTTGATGTGTTACATATTTGTTTTTTCCTTTATTTTTTGTTCATAAATAAGGCCTTCAGTTTTCTCGTTTGAATTGTCTTTTATAGCTGACTATGCGGTATGGGCTTTGCTCATTGTTAAATGCAGTACGATCTATAGGTGTTTATTTCTGTGCCATTTGGTCTCTTGTGGAGAAATGTTCTATTGGCAAGCATACCACATTTTCCTTTTTTATATTAAACTAAGTCTCTTATTATTAACACATTAATTCATTTTGGTTAAGGTAACTTGCAACCAATATTTTACAGAAGCATATAAAAGCAGTATTACTGGTATATCATAACCCAACAGCAATACACTACCAGTGATAGGTAAATACACCATCATTCGATTTTCACTAAGTGTATTTTGTACCAATATACCTTGTCATGTGGTAATAACTTAACTCTGTCAGGTGTTACGAGACGTACCGGGGATAACTTGTATCGTGTTAGTGTTGTAATCAACATTCTACCCGTATGAGGATGATTTACGTCTTGTAACACGGTAAATGGTTACATTAGAAGATTGTATATTTATATGATATCCATCAACATCATAAATCACGAAATACTTAGCAGGTAGACTATAAACCCACCCGCAAATCTATTGTCAAACACGTGATATCGTCTATTCATCTAAACTCTAAATTAAATTTCGATACTATCACACCTGATGTTTATACACTCTGTTAACTTGAATTTATGAATATTAAAATCTTAAACTTGATGTTAAATGGAACCATCAATCAAAGCTTTTGTATGGCATTTCCAATTTGGCATTGACCAGAGATCTTATACAGAGTTGCATATCATAATATATACACCAGATTTATTCACTTATTTAACATACTGATGGTAGTTATCAAAAAAGATAAGTATGCCGTCAATTTGATATAAAGAGCAGTACTTTGATGTACATTCATTTTGAATAGCATAACAAACCGGTAATGATTTATTCCTACTCACCCTTTTTTGTCCAGTCTGACACGAACGTCACGAAGCGAGAAGCAGATGTTACTTTTGCGGCGTATCGTCGTCGTCGACGCCGTTGTCAACACCGTTTCGTGCCAATATCAAAATTATCTTCTACTTATGATATAACAGTGATATTTGGTATACAGTTTGCACATTATTCCATCCATACATGTATTAGATACACCTTGACTGCGTTAGCTCGAACTTGGCCTGGTTTGGGGTTGGCGGAAATAAACTACAGAACTAGTAAACTCAAGATGAGAACCAAATGTACAGAAATGTGTTCTCAACTAAAATTTGTAATTCTCATATGCTTAAAGAGAATTTTTTGACAATTTTTTAATTTTTAAGGTAAAATTATGTTGTATTCTAATAATTTTTTCAATGTCCAGAGAAAATGTTACGGCCATGTTCCATATTCAGAATATTTCTACTATATTGCATTTGTTTAAGTATCAACATATGCTCATTTTACCAAAAATCATACTGATTCATTTATTTCTATGAATAGTAGATGCTACATAATGAATTTTATTGGGTCTTAAAGATTATGGATGCTCTCTCGATTATATTAATAACTTTTGTAGTTGTGAAATTGTTTTGTATAAAAAGCACTTCTTATTTCTGTACATAGCATATTTCAAAAAACTGTCTGCGGATAATGACGAAAAAGATTAAAATTGCATCTTCACCTTTGATAGATGCTGATGTAATTCTTTTAATTTCATATTGAATACCTCAACGTTTGTATGCTGGCTTCCAATTATTTATAGATTCTGGCATCCCAACATATCCGGAAACTGACATCCCAACGTATCTGGATACTGGCATCCCAAAATATCCGGATGCTGGCATCCCAATATATCTGGATGCTGGCATCCCAAAATATCCGGATGCTGACATCCCAATATATCTGGATGCTGGCATCCCAAAATATCCGGATGCTGGCATCCCAATATATCTGGATGCTGGCATCCCAAAATATCCGGATGCTGGCATCCCAATATATCTGGATGCTGCCATCCCAATATATCTGGATGCTGGCATCCCAACATATCTGGATCCTGGCATCCCAAAATATCGGGATGCTGGCATTTCAATATATCTGGATGCTGGCATCCCAAAATATCTGGATGCTGGCATCCCAAAATATCCGGATGCTGGCATCCCGAAATATCCGGATGCTGGCATCCCAAAATATCTGGATGCTGGCATCCCAAAATATCAGGATGCTAGCATCTCAATATATTTGGATGCTGACATACCATACCAAAATATAGGGATTCTGGCATCACAACCTTGCAGACATGTACCATTTTTCATTATGACATACGAATTTAAATGCTGCTTCCTAATCAATTGGATTTTAGTATTATTCCACCAATATAACACCTAGTACATTTCCAGTTTAATGCATATTGAGAATGTGACATCATAGGTAAGAGTGTGAAATGTATACTTGACCAACAAACTGAGTCTGAATTGTAAAGTGCTAGTTGACCATGTGAATGCTGATGTCAACAATTTGATATTTATAAAACTATGTCAATGTACTACCGGTAAGTTTCCAATAATTAGCCAATTTTAATGTAATTTTTCTGAATTTGATTACCATTATGTAAGACATGATGTATACATGTTATTGACTATTGTGGTCTCGAGACAATACATTTATATATGATGACATCAGGACTATAATTTTCAAATCTGATATGCTCATGTTTTGAATGATCATATAATTCTTTTTTTAAATAAGCTTAATGCAATTGCCAGCTGAAATCATATCAAGTTTTGTAGTTCCCAAGGCTTTCAGAAATCAACTGGACAAAATTAAAAAAAAATGCTGCTCATTTTGAATGGCATTTTATCAATCAAATGAATTTGCCCAATGACCATCAACCTTGGGAATGTCTGATTAACTAAGTCATTCAGGACAAACACTCTACAAAACGGATTGGTGACTGTACCTTTATTAAAATGCTAAATATGAGGTGCGTTATATTTTAACCTGCATAATAATTTTTGTTTTGTGTCTATGAGAAACCCCATTGGCATCCAATGTATAAATTAAGGAGATTTGTTTCCCCCAATTGCCTGTATACAATAACACGTGTACCATAATGCAATATTTAAAAATAATCTATAATTATTGATACTAGTGCACAGTGTCTATGATCTGTACATACTGGATATTGTCAGTATCTCTGGACTTGCTGTATACTAGTACATCTTCCAATGAGTCAGTACATCCGAGAGTACATCATGTCAGGATCTTCTAGTACTTGAGCCTTTCATTTTATTAACAAAACTTACATTTTCTTTATTACAATCATTATTAAACTTGTATCTTTTTTCTGTATTTTAATATTTCAATACCGGTATTTGTTAATCATTTAATCAAATCAGTTACACGAACTGGAACTTTCAAACTTTCTATTATCATGTATTGCTAGTAATCTGAAATCAGCTGGAATCACAAATGATCTGGTGCTGTTTGGATGATTCGTCGTCTGAGTTTAACCTGTCCAATAACTATAAAGTGTTGCGATACATTAATACACAACACATGAATAGTAACCAGAAAGGTGAAGCCACTTAATTCTTTACAAATGCTGAAAAGAGAAATAATAATTATATGAAAGATTTTCAACAATAAATTTTCGTTGTAACATCACAACACTAGGGAACGAGAAAACGCATTATTATTCGAAGAAAACCTTCATTTAAACTTCTTTTAAATTAAGTTTTCCACACCAATATATGCCTGTTGTTAATATTCAAAACACATACATTTGACATATGAACCACTAGTTCAATTGGTTTTTTTTTATGGAACAACATCCAGGTCTATACTGTACATTATGAAAGGGAGAAAAGTGGTTTTTTTTTAGAAATACATCCTACATGTTTTTAGCGACTTTCGTGAAATTTAATTCCCATCTAAGGGATTTTTTTAATTTGTGTGTGTGTTTTTTTTTTTAATTTTAGCCTAGTCCTGGAACACAAAACTCTTGTAGCGATATTTACATTTTCCTTAATTTTCGTATTTTCTTTTCATTCATTTTGCAAATTTGCTATATATATATATGCATTGCTTTTATTATCAAGCTTCCACCGAGCTTCGTTTAAAAAAAAAGAAATAAATCACGAAAATATCAGCTTAAAATCATTTATGAAAAGATGACTCCGAGGCATATTTGTAAGACTAGCTTGACCCATAAAACTATACATGTAACCTATTATTATTAATTCTTGCCAGTGAGCTAAGTACAAAATGTATATATATTAGAGTTAATTTATTTTGAAATCGGCAAATCTGTTATGTAGGATAAGCGTTTCTTTCTTTTAAAACATAGTATTTCAAATTTTACATTCAATCTAATTCATATATGACTATGCAGTATGAATTTTGTTCATTGTTTGAGGCCATATGCTGACATTTAATTGTAAACTGCTTAGTCATATTAGTGCTATATTATTTGATCTCAGTCCGGTGGAGAGTTGTCTCATTAGCAATCATACCATATTACTCGGACTTCAAACGGCTGTTTTGCAAGACAAGCTAGGCCCATGAGCGTAGGAAGTCAAGACTCAGAGTAATCTCGGACGGGCACAAGTTAACTGGTCTTAGACCCTTGCAAAAAAAGGCAATCAACACATTCAATTTTCTAGACCGAAAATTAATCTGAAATTAAGTTTTTCATACTTTATTTTTCTTGAACTCAAAGGACTCTTACCAGTGATGCATTTTAATGGTTTTCTTATAGGTTGTCTATAGGGGTAAACAAATTAATTTTGCGGACCCAATATTTTTACTGGCCATGGCCATATTGATGGTGGTTAATCGTCTCGGTGGGGTTTATGTCGATCATATTTTTGTCAAAACTATTCATAACATCATGAAAAAGTACATATTTCCATAAGGCAAAATAAAAAAAATATATGTGTATTTCCTATTTCCATACCTACCCTAATATAGAAATAGTCTTCCTTCAAGTTTTTTGGTAATTTGGCACTAAGCACTGTTACAGTCATAATTTCTCTCTCATAGACTCGATGTAAAAAAAAAAGGTAAAAACTCTCATAGTCATATTAAAGTATGTCTGTCTTGGAGGCTCATCGCTACCATAGGCGGATCCAGCCCCCCTCCTTTTTCGTGTGAAAACATTTGGTTTATTATACAGGTAAACACTAAAAGATGACTTTAGCGGGTCCCTTTGTTATGGCAGTCAGTGCCCCCCCCCCCCAAATCCCATTTATAGAAAGTTCTGGAATCACCATTGGCTACCACAAACGGATCGAAGTGCATCCCTCCCCGACGACATGGGAGAATCCGGCGACTGACATTAATCATTGTTGCCAAACCATTTAAGCCTGTAATTTTCCCCTGGAAGTAATCAGAATTATATTATCCGGCTGGCGTATCAAGATATTGCTCGGACTTCAAACAGCTATTTTGCAAGACAAGCTACATGTAGGCCCATGAGCGTAGGACGTCAGAGTATAAATCTCGGACGGGCACAAGTCAAATCGTCTCCTATAGAAAAATTCGACATCTGATAATATGTATATGAAACCATTACAGACATACAGTTGTCGAGTTGAGTAGGATATTCCTTATGAATGGCTAAATCTGAGAAATCTCTGACTACGAAGTGCATGTAAAATATAAGAAAATCTACTGTGTCTTACCTGTATGAGTAGCGTTCTATTGCGTATATGTTTCTGTTATATCAAAATGATAATAAATTGCGGCATACTGGCCAAAGAAGTGTTTTTCGTCCTTCCCCTTGCGTCCATTTCGCCGATTTTAAACATTCTTTTTACATGACGTCATGCGGGTGGGATTTGCCGCAATTAGCGTAGAAAAATAGTGCAAGCGCTTTCAGTATTAAAAACATAAGAAAAACTAATAAATAATAGAATATTAAAAGGGTTACCTGTTTTAATTACTTTTCAAAAAATATTTACATCGGTATAAGTGATTCTTGAGATTTGATTTCTTATCATGTTTACTGTCTCTGCATGAATCTCTACGCATGATGGTAAAGCACCTCTTACGTCATAATATCCCTGACGTCATTAGATAACATGTTGGGAGGAAAACAACAAACGGATTTTTGTTGTTGTTTTATTTTTTGCATTACACAAAATTATGCATTGGAGTACATCTATAGAAATTCGGCCAACAGTATATCAAACAGAACTTTTAGGATTACTGCATTCGGATATTTTGCGATGTCTGCACTCCTACAGTTTTGGATGCCAGCATCCAGCTTTTTCGGGATGCCAGCATCCCAATAAAACGGGATGCCAGCATCCCAATATAACGGGATGCCAGCATCTCAATATAACGGGATGCCAGCATCCCAATAAAACGGGATGCCAGCATCCCAATATGACTGGATGCCAGCATCCCAATAAAACGGGATGCCAGCATCCCAAAATAACGGGATGCCAGCATCTCAGTAAAACGGGATGCCAGCATCCCAATAAAACGGGATGCCAGCATCCCAATATGACTGGATGCCAGCATTTCAATAAATAGGAAATCCAGCATCCCCAAAAAATAAAAAAATATTTTGAAAAAAATATATGCAAAACTAGCATCCTAGTAAAAGTAAGATGCTCCAGTACATTATTATTTTAACAGCAGCATCTACATCAAATTTTAATGCTGGAAGCATATAAAATCAAACTGACAGCATATGTACTATAAAAAGATGCTACCTTATACAAAATATGAAAGCAATTAAAAAATTGAGAAATACTTTGACAAATTATTCAAAATTAGCATCTTTTCATTGACATATGCTATTTCCTAGTTATTTCACGGAATGTATGACAAAAACTGTACATGAGAATTTGAAATTTTAGTTGAGAACGCATTGAGACTAGGCGAATTCGAAGAAAGACACGAAGAGTCTTTAATGATTGTTGACGACGAAGAGATTTCAAGCATATACATAGGACAATGAATTAACTGTTGTGATCACTAAAAAGCATAATTCGGGTAGATATTTTTAAGGAATGATTGTAATATTTTTTCGGTCTATGAAGAAATAACATAAAAAATGTGGTGCACACTGAATAACGCGCGTAGCGGGTTATTAACAGTGTGCACAACATTTTTTATGTTATTTCGAATAGACAGAAAAAATATTACAGTCATTTCTTATAATTTAATTCTAAATTCCATTTTAAACCGTAGAAAACCATGAAAAAACGTTGATGACGTCGTGGTCACATGACTAAATTATGTCTATGGGCTCATAACAAAATAACCTCAGCCAATCAGAAGACGCGTTACATCCAAAATTAAATTATATGATGATACACAAAAGCCTGTACCATTCCATGAATATGAATTATTCCATTGCTTTATAGCGTTTGATTTAGTCAGTTTTTATGGACTTCACCTGTTTGAATATGTCTTGGAGTTCGGTATTTTTGTATAACTTTTTGGTTCATGTCAAAATTCAAAATATTATTTTTCCACGAAAGTATTTTTTTTTCAATTCGTTCAATTTGTTTTGGAAATTCACTGGTTAGTTAAATGCTATTTCGTACCACTGAAGATTTGACTAAAAAATATAGGCATCGACAAACTAAGATGATCCCACTGACATCTTTTTATCTGCTTTAGAAAGGCGTCTGGTCTATTCCATTTTGTAACAAATTTACTTGGTGTAGATTTGATAAGGGATTTTCCGTTTTGAATTTCATTGGAGTTAAGTATTTTTTCTTTTATACTTTTTCCTATGTCTTGTGGTGCATACATAGCAAGAGACATTTTATCATGTCGGCGTACCTAGTTTCTCTTCTCCTGGAGTATGTGATCTCCTTTGTTTTCTTTTATCCCTAATTTGTATCTTCCCAAATGGAATCGAATAATGATTTTTGAGTGCCTTTGCATCTTTTGATCTTTTGGTTTTGTCATAAGATATGGGACTTTCCATTTTACATTTTCCTTGGAGTTCGGTAATATTGTTATCTTACTTTTTGAAGGGCGAGTTTACAAATATGCTACACGATGTCCAGCTTGCTTTGCGGGGGGTATCTCTGCAAAAGAGAGAAAGTTGCATCGGGCACGTTTTGTATACATTATTATACAATTTGAACACTTAAAGCACCTTTTAATTTATTTTTGGTCTATCTATAGTTAAACATAGAGTATACCACATAAATCACAAAATAATACAAGTGCCAAATTATAGATAACAAGTGAATATTATTAGTTCTAGAAAATGTATATATTCTCATAGGTGATTGAACTTTGTTTTAACTAAACAACACAGTCTTTTAATGGTCCAGCAAAACCGAAACATAGAATCAGAACTAAGTTGCAACGATTGTAATAAGATCAATTTGGTACTAGCCCTAATTTTCTTTGATTTACCACTTAAAGTATGTGCAATGTTTCGTCATTTAATTGTGAAAATATTGCTGTTATTGTAGAAAAACGGACAATATTTGGCTTGCCTGTTAAATGCGTTCATCGCTCATCTGTTAACCAAATGCATTCCAAAATATCTTTATGTCATA
The DNA here is from genome assembly GCF_965363235.1 of Mytilus galloprovincialis. Classification (NCBI taxonomy): domain Eukaryota; kingdom Metazoa; phylum Mollusca; class Bivalvia; order Mytilida; family Mytilidae; genus Mytilus; species Mytilus galloprovincialis. The sequence continues at coordinate 69,466,574 of NC_134846.1, forward strand.
TTTGATAGAAATAACATTAACTTATAATACCAAATTGATGGAATTGTTGTTAAAATAACAGCAGGTGAATAGATTGTTGTAAGCTTAGAAAACAGATACAAGACTATCACTTACATACAAATTGTCAGATTCTGACAGCGAAGCACTACTCTTGGTATTCATCAAGACCACCTCTACGAGACATGTTCGAGCATGAAGGCTCATTTAAGGAAAAACAATATTTCAGCAATTTAAGCTTCCTGAAAATTGCGGAAGGAAACTTCTTTCGATGATATAATTAATCACTTTAAAATTGTCAGATGAAGCAGATCAAACTGCTCTTTTCTATCATTTCATTTCTAAATGAACATTTTTCTTCATTTGCCTCAGATAACTCGATGAAAATTACAACTGACAGATACTACCGGTGATGATGAAAATGTATGTTTCACAGATGACGGAATATGTCATTGATGATGGAGAATAAATGATTGGTGATCTGGTGACTTGCTGTGTGACGTCAGAAGACGCAGTGCATGAAACAAACTAAGGTAGTTGCTGTGATTTGAGTGAAGTTAAGGTAATTTTTCATTATACAATAAACTAATGATACATTTTATAATAACTTCCTGTGACATGTTACTTTATAACTTCATATAGGTGACAGTTACATCATCCACTGAAATCTGTCCCAGGACCTCTTTTATGCAATTGGTGATTGTCGTCCGTCTTTTCTTACTTTACTTTGCCAAGTTGTACCACGATTAGTAAAACTAATGTATGGCATGTCTTTTAGTTACAATCGGATAAAGAATATGCCTCGAAATGATCAATCTTAAAAGAGGTATAACGAAGTCACTTTTCCACTGTATGTGTATCACTCACCATACCAAATAGGAAAATTGAGTGGCAGTGATAGATTATACGTCTTACTGATGTTCGACATTGCTTCTTGAAGATGTCATCCTTAAAGTCCAAAACTTTGTTTACGTCATAGGTAATTATAATGTTTAAATATCATGCAATGTACTGACATGATTTATAGCAACTATAACAAACCTTTCTTGAAGAGTCCGTTTATATTTGATAAATAGTAAAATACTAAGGAGCAAAATAACAAAAACACCGAACTCCAAGGAAAATTTAATACGGATAGTCTCGAATCAAATGTCAAAAGCTGAAAAAAATCAAACGAATGGATGACAACCTTTTTTATATTCCTGAATTGGTACAGATAAAAAAAACTGTAGTTCATTGCTGTCCAAAAGTTGATTGAGAGAAAACAAATCCAAGGGATAAACATTTACTATGAGAGGATAACAACCGGACGAGCGTTTGTAATATAGGTTAATCCAGAGAGTGTTTTGGTCGCATGACATTTAAGTGTTTTGTTTTTAAGCAAAACTTTTAAACCAATGCATATTTAGTAAAGTAAGTCCTCTGTGCGCTTTGTTTACAATTCTATTACGAATCCATAATGTATAATCGATTAGCATATTTTATTCGAGTTTTGTTAACTTGTTCTCGGCTTTGGTTCAGAAATTACCGATTGTGAGATCGGTAAACAAACAACACAGAATCATTAACTTCGTGTAAAGAAATAAATGAGATAATGGAGCCATGTTAATCTTGTTTTTAATACATTTTCTTTCCATTCTGTTTTCCTGTCGCACTTGCGCAGTGAAGTTGCCGTATTTATAAAGAGAGATGGCATGGTTAAAGTCATTGCCTACGGAAAAGCATTAGACGAATTAGAAATACAAAAGACAACAATGCAATAGTAGTAAATTTCTGAAGAGTATGATGAAATAAAGATATGGTTTAATTGCCGAAGAGAAAACTCTCGATCAGAGACCAAATAACGTAGTTAAAAAAAGCAATTGTACGACCTTCAATAATGAGAAAAAGACACGCAGCACAGCAAGCCAAAAAAGTACCATAATGAAAAATGCAAAAACAATTTAAACGAAAAAATCAACTGTATATGACGTATGTACAAAATTGTGAAATACAAATATGATATATGTAGTAGCACACGACAATAATCGAACTACAGGCTCCTGACTTGGAACAAGCACATACAAGATGTTCAGGAAAATCTTAAATGGAAAGTCCCTTATCAAATTTCAAAATCAAACGGTGAAACACAAAAAAAAAAATGGAAACCCTCATATTCCAGAATGGGTACATGCATTCCGACTGTCATACAGGTGAGAGGTTTAGCAAGCTTTAAAACCAGGAAATGCCGGTACAAAATCAGGAATATTACAGTTGGTATCCATTCGTTAGATGTGTTTAAGCTTTTGATTTTGCAATTTGATTTAAAACTTTCCTTTTTGAATTTTCCTCAGAGTTAAATATTTTTGGATTTTACATTTTCCTTACGTAGAACATGCTTGATAAAACCTGATATATAGCTAGCTAAACCTGTCACCTGTATGTCATTCGCATAGAACAGATCAACACTAGGCACAAACCAGATAAAAAAAACATAAAGACATACAGTAAAGATTCGAGAGTACTGACAGCTATTTCAAAGCCAAAAACAAGTATAAAAAGATCATGTATCTCAGTCTAAGATTAATCAGTACAGATCAAACATTCAATGAATTTCGTATAACGACGTCATGCCCAGTCATAGAAAAATATGATCGTATGCAATTACTTAAATAGAGGTAAGAACTATCGACAGCATGTAGACACATGAAAGTGCAGAGCTGTATAGCAATGAAATTGAGTAATATATAGTAAGCCATTCAAGTATACATTAAATATATGTTTCTATAAAACTGAAAGTATCATTTGAATTTAAGTATTGAAAGCAGTTGATGATGAATCATAATACAAATTGTATATGATTTCATAAATATTGCAGTTAAACAAACCCAACCGTTTAGTTCGTTAATACGAATTCATAGTGAGAATTTATCTTAAATTATAACTATTAAAGGGATGACATTCCAAACATATTATTATTCTGCCAAAAGTAAATCGATGAATATTAAAGTGCAAGATATGTATAGGCATTTTGCTTAAATGTTCAGAAATAAAATATTATCATATTGCAACCGAAAATTAAATACGTGTTTCTCTAATTTTTGTGCTATTTTCACATTTCCTGACCGGTGTGAGAAAAATATTTCTCCTCACTAGTGAAATATCTGTTCTCGGCAAATGATTAGTCGAAATTTGATTATGAGGTTTAAATGTTATGTTTTCTCCTGAATTTTCATATTGTGACGTTATGAAAAAAGGCGACAATGCCTGATGACGTCGCATATTAAGAACACAAGTTTCTAAAAATCTTTAAAAAAGAAGGATAAAAATCAGTAGAGAAACAGATTCCAACACTATAACTCGTGTACTACGATATTTCCCCACTCTCGACAGTTATATTTTAGTTATTTAAAGAGCTCGGCAAGCCTCGCGCTTTAAATAATAACATGTAATTGTCTCGAGTGGAGAAATATCGTAATACACTTGTTGCAGTGAAGGAATCTATATATCTTTGATAGTCTGTATTTTATTTGAAGAACTTAACAGAACTAACCTTGCAGGTGAAATAAATACTGTTTCTCCCCTTTGTAACTGTAACGAGTCATATTTTTTTCATACTGAACATGAGTGATGACAGGGCTAGTGTTCATACAATTAATATTGATTTATTGGTTATAGGGTTGGATAAAAAGTAAAATAACAAAAGTACCGAACTCGAAAGTATACTCAAACGGAGACTTTGAGACCTATACGAAATTATCTTTATTCCATTGTAGGACCATTATAAGTATTGACAAATGGATAAGAATTATGCATATACAAATCTTGTTAAATATAACACAAAAATACAGTAACTACTTGCATCTAGTGTTTCCCAGCTAATTTGACATTCAGGATATTACCGAGACTGGAAGACCTGCTTCGTATTTGAATTTGTTTCTTGATATTGATAGAGACAGGCAACATATTTTTTTTTCAAATGTGACGATTTCAGATTACCAATTATCAACCTACAATTTTCCAGAAGTTACAATCTATCGTAAAGCGTTTAAAATGTCTCAATTAATACGTTATGCTTGTGCACGTTCACATGCACTGCATGGACTTCTGTGTATGGAATATGCTCCTCACAAAGAGATTTTAAAAGAGGTGTATATCATTAAGGAAAGCCGACTGCAAAATATGTAGTGCGTCTAAAGCGCTAATATGAATTTGTCTTCATCAGGAACGCCCAATCCTAGAAAGTCGAAAGCAAATGATATATATGAATACTTAAATATTTGATGACCCATACAACAAAAATAATATTCAAATATATCTAAGGTCGATCTTGCCTGAAGGGAAATCAACATTACCATTTTTATGGTTATACGGCATCCCAAATTGATGACCGATACGATGTGTGTGTGTCTCCAATCCAAAATAACATGTTTTACGGTCTAATAACTTTAGATATCAGCTAAGTCGTCTAATCTGTTCATTTACTGATCGTTCCCTATTTGCCTAGCCAACTGTTAGGTAAGATTCGCAATGCAGGTGATAATGACACATCATTCAACAAATTAACCATGTTGACGCACCCGTTCTCCCATCGTTTCGGGTTTATTCGATCATCGTAGTTTTTGTTTATCTATATAAGTACTTATTCTTAATGGAATAACGAGTTTGTATACATTTAAAAAAAAATCTAAGAAATAATAGGATTAATTGGGTACATCAGTTTCGTTTACAGTATACTCATCAGTGACTCGAATCGGAACAGTTTGAAATACGAAGTTGAAAAGCATTGAAGACCAAATTTTCGAAAAGTTTGGCAAAATACGGCTAACACTATCCGATTAATTTGAAAATATTGTTGCTTATTCAAATTAAGCCGTGTATCTTTGATAAGTAATTTTATAGGCCAATCTGAAGCTGCATGGCTCTTTTCAAAATATACAGTTTCATGAGGTATGTAAGAGCAATTTTGCTACCACTAAGTAAAGGCAACAGTAGTATACCGCTGTTCGAAATTCATAAATCGATTGAGAAATAAACAAATCCGGGTTTCAAACTAAAACCGAGGGAAACACATCAAATATAAGAGGAGAACTAAAATTACCAAGAAAATTACTTCTTGAATCCTTTCAAAATCATGTTCGTTAAGTTGATAAGTCAAAAGTATGATATAATATGGATACTTCAGTACAGAAATGTTAGATGTGATGTCATTAATAGCTTTAGAAACATGTTGAAATTAACACATTTCAACGAAAGTGTCAATTAACTTAAAGTGTTTGCCAAAATTAAATATGAATTAAAGCCTTATACAAGAGATGTTTTACCAAATTTTACGTCTTTAAATTATACATCTTGAAGCAACATATATATTTTGATCAGCTCTTTATATATATGATAAGATAACAAAAAAATGTTTTTTTTTGTAGATTTTACAGTTTTGCGTCATTTTACAAGCAAGAGTTTTCAAACTTAAAGCAAATATGATCAAATATGTTGAACACATTTCAAGAATATCTATACAATCGTGACTGTTTGAAGGAGGGTTGTCAACCCGAATTCACGGGAAAATTAAGCATAATTTTCTGGATCCCCTAGAAAGAATTATTAATTCCCAAGTACCGTTCTGAAGAAATCCCGAATTCCAACAAAAATACAGACACAATCCAAAAAACGTCCTTTTTTTCTCTACCGTAATGCAGTATAATATGGATAAGGTCAATCCCATGTGTGGTATCGTTAAAGCGTACTTTCGTTGTAGGTACTTTGCTCGATGCACTGCTTAAACATAAAAACTTTTAAACTGGTATGATTTATGAGTAGAGTGTGATTGGTTTGGGGGCAGAGTAAAATGGATATAAGAATGTCGTTCTGCCACCCTTGGAGGTTGTTATTTGGTTTCAATATATCTCCATGATTGTTAAGGAAACCTCTTTCATTTTGATTCGATGCTTGATCCAAATCTCATTAGTTGATGGTTTCTTTTTGAATTTTATAGCATTGATTTTCATAATTGTCAGACAAACATGTTGTCTCGGCAGATCATATTCAGATGTTTAGCTGAATGGTCACGTTATAACTAATTTATCTAATGACCGAATCACGTGACGTTTGATATCAGCCTGTCGTATAACACCAGTTATGGCCGATAGCATCGTACTGTACCCGGATGAAAAGACATCGTCTTTGATCAATCACATAAAAAACTATTAAATTTCTATTCTGACAGTTATTGTAGTTGATATATTAAAAAAAATAATGTATGTTTTACTAAATCATATTCCAATTACCATGTAGATTAAAGCTTCAAAGAAGTAATAGTTGTAATTTACAATGATGGGGTTTAATGGTTTCCGATACATATCTTAAATCTCATAAATCAATTTTTACTGTGCATGTAAAAAACGTATATAGGCACATTAGTGTGAAAAATAAAAGCGTCGAGTCACGTGACCCCAGTCCAAAGTGATATTAAAGACGAGCTAAATTGACATTGTTAATTTGTTTATGCCCATCGCGGTGTGTTTCACATCGATCTTTCATATGTAAAATGAAATAAAGGACGAGAAACTTAATCATTGTCGATAAAAGATGGCGACAAGTAACGCAATTTAATCATCCCTGTCGTCCATCATTATGATGTATTAGCTTTTTACAATTTATATGTTTTTGTTATCTTTATGAATTAAACGATTTGAATACATGCGTTGGTTTCATCTACGCTAGGAAATATGTGTATAACAAAGCACTTTTATTCATTGGAAATCAAATAAAAATGTCTGTAAAGAATTAATAACCAGAGCATAATTAATGGTCAACTTTTATTCAAAGGTATGTCCCATATGTTTTTGTACGTTAATTATTGGTTTTGTGATAAACTTTTATTTTATAGACACCATACATTAACAAATTAGGGCGTACTGGTAAAATACATTAAACCGTTTTCTTCAACAAACCAGTCAAATTTGAACAGAAGTCATTAATGGCTTTTTGTGATCTCGTTTCGTTTCATTGGCAATGTCCTTTAGTCGGTTTAACGTACCAAGCGGAAGTGTTTTTTTTCAACTGACCGGAAGTGGTGTCAAAAATTTCCTAATATGGCCGCTGTAACGAGGAATAGTATTCTTGACAAAAAATCCAACTATTTCATGTCAGCAAGTTAAGTAACTTGCGCTTGCGGTTACTTTCATGCGAGCATTTAATTTTTATATATGCTTGTACCTGTATTGCCATCTTTTATACCATCATTCCTGACTTGAGTGATATATATGGTACTGATTTGTATTGCGTTTATCTTAAAGCATTTTCTCATCCAACTGATCGATATATAAAAGGGATATATTTGTAAAATATCAGTAAATATTAGATGCGATATCCCATTTTTAATAAGGTTGTTTCATATTCATCAAAATCTGCAAACCAAAATTGTGTATATTCGAAATAATTTACTTTAAAAATACCTGCATGTCTTTATAATTTACCATTTACGTTCATTGAAATCTAAAATATCCCTGCAGACATAGATTAAGTAATCAGTTTGTAAATTTACAACCGGTAAGGTAAGAATGAGCCAAAGGACCATCGCCGTTAGAAAGAAAAAATTACAATAATGAACGTAAAACAGTATAAAAGACCCGAAATCCAAGCTTAAATTCGAAAAGTGGGAAGTCAATTCAAACTGAAAAAAAGAAGAAAAGTTATCAACGAATGAGTGAAAAACAACTGTCATGTTCCTTAATTGGTACAGTCATTTTCCGAAGACAATTTTGCATTAAACCTAATTTTGTTTGAACTTTTAGTATAGAGTTTTCCGTCTAAACCTGAAATATTCAAACCTTTTAAATGAGGACAATTGTTGGTGTGTATAAATTTAACTCAAATTCAGTTTCTTTGGGTAAATTTCGGCAGTATAAAAAAGACTTTGGATTTATCAAAGCCAATTATATAATAAAGATAAGGGTATATAAATAAAGGCAACAGTAGTATACCGCTGTTCAAAACTCATAAATCCATGGACAAAAAACAAAATCGGGGTAACAAACTAAAACCGAGGGAAACGCATTAAATATAAGAGGAGAACAACGACACAACACTAAAATGTAACACACACAGAAACGGACCAAGCATCAGACAAAACTTTTTTTTAATGTTTTTTAATCATAGAGAATTTTAACAGACAAATTTTACTGAGTTGGTCATAAACTGTGATTCATTACACTAATGTTTTCAGTCTGCTTTTAAAGGGTCGTAACTTGTGTTCATATGAATACCAAAAAAACCTATAACAGTTCAAGACAGAAATATATAGCATATTTTTTTAATTACAGAAGATAGGCTTTTAATGATAAACGATAAGATTTAATCAAATAAGAAAATTTCCCTTTGATAAGATTGTGTGGAAGTGTTGTGATTTAAAGTCGAAAGGTCATAACTGTCTTCTGAATGGAAAGGACAACCAAAAGCACACTTCTGAGGTTTATTTATATGTTTTGGTCTTCAGTGCTCTTCTGTTTTGTACTTGTTTTAGCTTTCGAACTTTTTTATCTGGGCGTCACTGATGAGTATTGTGTAGACAAACGCGCGGTTGGTGTATTAAATTATAAACCTTTTGATAGCTATTACTTGTGTGTTTCTTATTCCTGTCATGTAATGTTGTCATTTTAATGTTATATTTAACATTGCCATAAAAGCGGGAGGATTGGCTAGCAACAAAACCAGGTTCAACACACATTTTTGACTTTTTTTTCATCGTTTCTGTGTGTGTGTTTTTTAATGGTTCTGTTATGTCGTTGTTCTCCTCTTATATTTGATGTTATTCCCTCAGTTTTAGTTTGTTACCCGGATTCGTTTTTTCTCAATCGATTTATGCATTTCGAACAGCGGTATACTACTGTTGCCTTTATTTGTTTATAGGGGCCAAGGTGATAAAAGCAATACCTCTGTTAATGTTTCTTTACAAAAGTGTTCTCTGCACGTTTTGTGGTAACAGCTGATGGTGACAAACACCTATGATGACACGTAGACACTCATAGAAACGACCGAAAAATGATAAAGTAGCACACTCGTTGGGATAATAAGAAATTTACTCATTGATATTTTATCCAGTTTGTTCTCTATTTGTAAATAACAGATATTATAATATCACATTTTACAGTTGTTATGAAATACTAGTAGTCTATGTTGGCGTTTGTTTCTATAGCAGTTCGGTGTTTCTGTTGTATATTTTTAGTCTTATAGCTGACGTGTTACCCTCGGTTTTGGTTCGAGACCGGGATTTGTTTTCACTTTATCAATTTATGACTATTGAACAGCGGTATACTACTGTAATCTTTATTTCTGGTTGTTTATTTGGTACATATAATCTTTGCAAGGTATACAAGTCTGACTTTTGCAGAAAATTAAGTTGGATCTTGTATCACCTTTTTTTTTTATCTATGTTCTCTCCTCATTTATCCTTATAGATAGTAATATATGTTGAGTTCAAATTGTTATTTTGTAGAAATTACAATTTGTATAGAATTTTGTACAATTTATCAGTAAACTTGTCATTCAGTCTTTGTTAATTCGACTCATGTGGAAGTGTAGAATGGTACTAGTATATATTTTCATTATTTATCTTATTTTGAAGTATACTGAAAAATAGACTATATAGCCTTCGTTAGCAGATGATACGCGTGATGGGGCATCTATATTGATTTGTCCATTCATAGGTTCCTGTCTTCTCCATAAGCAATAAAATGGATTGCTTTAGTATAGACCCAAGACAAATCGAAGTCGGCATGCCATACCTACTCTACAACCCATGAAACATATATTTGCGAGACTTCAGCAGCCGACATGTTGACACTTATGATATTATGACGTTCCTTATTCAATTTAAAATTAAATATAAATATTCATTTGATTGAAATTCATCAAAAAGTGTGTACAAATTAAATTGTTTTCGTAGTTTTCCAAAATTAACCATATATTTTACTCTCTACGAGATGCTGTCAGATTTTGTGAATGATGGACTGTCCGTTTGTCAAATGAGGGTAAGCATCTTATTGGCATCGCTATGCATAAACTACTAATGGCTTTGTTCAAAATGATTTGGGATTTCCCATTGGTTTTGCTATTTTTGAACTAGGCATGCATCTCTATAGATAGCTGTTAACTCGCTCAATTAATATATATAAGCCACACAGTCTTACGTGCACAATTCCTTAATTTTAAATATATCCAATTTATTCTGTAGTTATATGATTATCAATTATATGGCCATTTTTTTCATTAAATTTACTGTATGGAAAATTATGAATTATTCTAATTACTAAGGATTTTCTTATCTTAGGCAGATAACCATAGCCGTATTTGGAACAACTTTTTAGAATTTTGGGTCACCAATAAAATAACTATTATCATTTCGTAATGTTTATTTGTGTATTTCTCTTTCCTGTATGTTCTTCCATTTATTTGTTTTGTAGTCCTGTCATGTAATATTATCATTTAAGTGTTATATTTAACGTTGCCTTAAAAGCGGGAGGTTTGGCTAGCCACAAAACCAGGTTCAAACCCCCATTTTTTCTTAAATAATAGGGAAATAGCAGTTGTTATCAGTTAATTCGTTTCTGTGTGTTTTGCATCGCGTTTGGTTTGTTGTTGCACTTTAGTGTTTCTGTTGTTTCGTTGTTTTCCTCTTATATATATTGATGTGTTTCCCTCAGTTCTAGTTTGTAACCCGGATTTGTTTTTCTCAACGATTTATGACTTTTGAACATCGGTATACTGCTGTTGTTTTTATTAATAAATTAAATCCATTATGTTAGTATTATCATTTAAAAACATGGACAAATTATGTTCAAAATAAGGAAATATATAATGAGACCATGCCGTTATAATTGTACATAGTCTCGTAAGTAAATGTATTCAGTATTTGTCTTTCTGAATATTATTTTCATTGTAAGTGCATCGCAGAGGCATGTCTTCTTAATATTTTGTTTTACTCTGAATATTACTATGGCATTAGTTTATGTAAATAAATAGTTTTCATAACCTTTGAAATGCTTCTTAAAATATCGAAAGAAACTTCACAAATAATACATGATGGTCTTGATGTACAGATTCTGCGTACTGATGTTGTTTATCATCTTAACAACGTGTTATATTGTTCTATCATTTGTCTTTGTTCTATTATTACTACTACTTTTACTGTTCGATTGATATCCGTTTAACGTGGCTCGGTACTTAAACATCCCGTCAATGTGTTTATTAAGCTTTCATTTTTTGCTGGTGTGTTTTGTATATGCGATTTTTTGTGTTTATTTGGTTCTTATAACGTGACACTGTACTTTAAAAGATCCCGTCAATATGATATTGTTCTATTATAAGTCATTATGATATAGTTCTTTTATGAATTTGAAAATACGTTGAACCACAAACGTCAAAACTATTCAATCGCGTAGTGGAATGAACTATTTGTGGATTCTTATAAATTCTATATAACTATTGGACTATTTTAAATCTCGGTCTATATTTGAAATTAATTCTTACATACTTTGATTTTTTAACCATGTATGCTAACATTGCCCATGTGAAATTTTTAAATTGTTTGTATATACATTGAACGACAAATTTATGTTATTCTCATCGGATTATGTCTAATGCTTAGTCCATTGCTGTGTGTGTTGCATTTTAATGTTGTGTCGTTGTTTTCCTCTTATATTTAATGCGTTTCCCTCAGTTTTAGTTTGTTACCCCGATTTTGTTTTTTGTCTATAGATTTACGAGTTTTGAACAGCGGTATACTACTGTTGCCTTTATTTATGTGACATATTAAATTTTCTGACGTCAGACACGCGAATCAATGAACGTTTTTGATAGATAGATGTTAGTTGTGTTCTGTTAAATTGTTCCTTTTAAAATTGTTACACGATGATGCCTGCTGTACCCATATTTTGTCTATTTTATTTATTATGTCTGTTTAGTTTACGCATCATTATAAATATAACGGAACTTGATAAGACTGTCATCAAAGTGAGAGGTTAAAGCGCTTTAAAACCAGGTTTAATCCAAACCATTTTCTACATTTAAAAATGCCTGCACCAAATCAGGAATATGACAGTTCTTGTCCATTCGTTTTTGATGTGTTTTGTCATTTTATTTTGCCATGTGATTATGGACTTTCCGATTGGATTTTCCTCTGAGTTCATTATTTCTGTTATTTACTTTTTACAAGTAATATATGTATGCCCCAAGTCTAGTATTTTATTTAAAATTAGTAAATCTGGTTCAGTCATCTCATCGACACCAAAGTCAACAGAATGATACAAAGATGAATTTTCAATATTCCTTTTTTTTTCTAATAGCTCGTATCATATCCCACAAACTGTTTGCTTTACATGCATGCTCATTGTAGTTATATTTTATATTGTATTATGGAGAAGACTTCACAAGTATGATTTACCTGTGTCTAATCCATTTTACTTTAAGTTAGCAAAATTAAATATGTTTAACTAAACATCTAATGTTTGCACATTTCAAAGATGTTCTTTCTGTACTTTCAAATGTTGAAAATTGTATATATCCCTGGTAGATCTAAACCATTCGATTGCACGAATAACCTTCAATTTCAAATTTTCGTTTTTTTTCTACTTTTTTCGCAAAATTGCAAAACTCTTCTCTTTGAATTTTGCGTATTTTTTCATCTGATTGTAATTCTTTTGAAGTTTGAAGCCATGTAAACAAATTTGAGAGTAAACATATTGCTGAAAAAATAAGTTTACATTCCTAATGTGATATGGTCTAACGTATATTATCTTGTTATATCATGAACATGAAGATTTTATATTGTTTTACACTCTCTACTGTTGACTAGTGTTGCTATACTATTTTTCTAACTGAATAATCTGAATATTCCATGATGTGTATCCATGTGCTGTTCTATATTTATATTTATATTTCAAAGTGTTATCAATTATGTACTGTCTAATGAAGTGTCAGTAAAAATGTAGGCTTTATTATTTTTATTCTGTATATTAAGTACTGTATATTTTTTTGTTTGGGTCAGAGAGTGTACAAATAAAAATTCGACAAGATACTGTCCATATCGTTTTGGTTGTCACGTGAACGCTGTAAGATTTATGGGTAATGCCAGAAGTGATAAATTGAGGAAGTACATGTATCTCGGTAAAAACTTCCTTCACCTCTGATATCTTTTTTGATGTGTATACCAGACATATGTTCGCTTTCAATAAACTCACCACATATACCAATTTATAGTAAAATCAGAAAAATTCTAAATTCATAATAGTTCGTTACTTTTAGAAAAATACTTAAATCATAATAATTCATAACTTTTCAATTTTATCTAATATGTTATTTATTTTATGCATTTTATTTTATCACTGCATAATTGAGCTTATTGCTGTACATCTATGAGACATCTTAATTTTTATAGATTTACACAAGGAAAATTGTAAACAAATTTTGATTCTTTGCAGTGAAAAATTGTGCTGCCGAAGAATAAAAGAAGTTCTAAAAAATATAAACCACGTAAAAATATGTAAATCCACCATTTATTTACATGTTTCAAACGTGAAATTTATATTTGAATTGAAAATTGTAGGTTAACTACGATGAAGGTGTGTAATAGTAAAAGCGAATATTTTGTCTGTATACATCATGACCGTTTAATTAAATCCTCCTCTGCATGTTGTTTTTGGTCATAAATATCATCAAGTAAACAATAAATATGCTCCATCATAAATGACATCAATTATACCTTCATTTTTTTTATTTTGCAATTTATAATTCATATCAAAACTTCTCATATGATTTAATATTTTATTTATTTATGGCATCTTATATATCACTGTCATAATCAGTCGCTTCTGTCTACATCAATAAGTAGTATAAAAAGGACTGACGAACTTGATTGATAGTTTAATTCAACAATATAAATTACATTACTCATCGGATGTGTATTCTGTTTAGCCTCCCAATACACAAAAGAGGTGATGTGTTGTAAATTGTAAAAAAATATGTCAATCTGATCCATTAAATATTCATCTTGTGTCATGGAAAAGACAGTAACGCAGCAAACGAAATTGAAATATGATTTTTTTCAAATAAGTTATCTGATCTGTTTTTATACACATCTAAGATTTCTCTAATCTGATTTGATACATATCTAAAATTTCTTTAACATTTCATAATAAAATCCTTAAATTGTCAACAGTTTGATCGGAATAGACAGTTTATACATATAAATATCACCACTACAAGTCGTAATAAAATTATCACATTGAAAAAAAGAACAGCACTATATTTATATTTTTGACTTAAAGTCTGTTTTATGGCACAGCAGCTGCACCTATCCTCTGTCCATATAAGGAGTACGGAGACAAATATGGCCCTACTTGTGGAAGAGGCTGATTGCTAGGCAATGCCGCTGATGGATTCATGAGCGATTTGTATGGGTGGTATCTACCCGATCCCATCAAAGAACTAAGTGGACTTAAACTAGTAGGATAACTTCTTCTCAAAGAGTTTGGACTAAGTGAGCCGGATTGTAAAGAATGTCCGTGTAATCCAGATAAAGAATGGAGACCTGGAGGAGGAAGGCCATAACGTTCATAAGCTGCTGCTAACGACATGTGATCGGAAGATGTCGTATGAGTTCGTAAATGTTGTAGGAGTTCTTCTGAAGAACTGAAACGCTTTCCACAATGTTCATTACCAGACGACACCCAATTACAAACTAAAGGTAGTCCTGAATGAGCAGGTGACGTTAGATGACCCGGTAGGTACAATGATGACAAAGGATATCCACTTAAGTTTGATTGTCCTGCTAATAAGCTTGATGAAGAATATGGATTAAACGAAGATCCTTGAAGTCCTAAGCTAAGATTATGGAGTGACTTTTCATGCGCACACTGGGCACATCCTACCGCTGTACATGTAGCGGATAAGTGAGAGTTCTGGACAGTCAGCTGACAGTGATTACAATAAGGGTCCCTGCACACCGGAACTAGAGTTGTGGCACCTGATGGAGTACGCACTCTTGCATAAGATACAAAAGGAGATAAACTTGATGCCATTGCTGCTGACTTTAGGGCAGAAGATTGTGCTGCGTACGCAGCAGATTGAGCTGCAAGTGCCGCTGCAGCTGCAGAAGATGATCCAAACATGCTACTATGTGCCGGAAGTGGAAGTGGAAATCCTGGCAGTCCAGACACACTATCATGAGTTAATCCAGAAGCATGTGAATATGATAAAAATGAATTTGATATTGAAGGATAAGCAGAATAACTTGGGTAACTAGAAGGTTTATGTTCATCTGGTTCACGACTGGTACGAGATTCGTATCTAGGTGAGGCGGATGAAACTTGACGTTTTTCGTCCTCGTTATGAGGAGAGTGGTGTTGACCAGGACTCCTTGATACGTTAGATCTTGAAAAATGGTGATCTGCGTGAGAGGAAAGAGTACTCGACGCTGTTGAAGTAAGTTCTTTTGATCTTGGTAAAGTTTTTAATGATAGAGGAGAGGTCGGTTTTTCTTCTTTTGGTTTTGAAGTAGGAATAAGTGGAGGCATATCCTTATGAGACACCGTACGAAACCCAGGTTTCTCCGAACTATCAATGTCTTTTTCTTTGATCTCATTATGTTTTGATTTATCCATATTCACTTTTTCAGAATGTTTTTCGGTATTTGTTTCCTTCTTTAGCGGCGGAATAATAGGTTTTGAAGATGTTGCCGTGTCTTTCCCAATACTGCTACATGTCTGTGCAAGAAGAGCAAGAGGACTTTTCTTGGCATCCAACTGAAAATCAAAAGTGAAATGTTTACTTTTTCAGTTATGTGATGTATAAAATTTACATAAAGTCATTCGTTTCTTAACAAAACAATCAATGAATTGTTGTGAGTTAGTCGGTTTTATACTTAAAGGGCTTCCTGTGTTATAGTAGTAATCCGATAGAGGTTTAATCTTTAACGTGACGTATGTAAACATTACGAATGGAAAAATAAGAAAAAAATATCTGAATAAAAAATCTAATTAAAAAACTTACCGTTGTTGGAAGAGGTTGTAAATAATCCGGATGGATGAATTGTGATGATACGGAGGAAGTCAACATTGTCAAATTATAAAGTCAACAAACTGTTGTTATAACAGAAATTATAAATAAATACAATATATCATAAATCCAGAAAAATTATTTCACTTTTTAGATATAAAAAAACACAACTGTTTCAGAGACTAGCCATGGTCTTGTGGACAAGTATGACGTTTCTGTCATTAACATGGACGAGCTAAGCTGACATAACCGCCCATCAAGCAAGATCCTTCTCAACACCTTAGGACTGACTCATTAGATAAAGGGTTTACACCGCCCTTCGGTTGCTCCATACATCACACAAAGTTCTTGTCATTCATAACATGTGGGATTACCCATCTGTCAAGTCCCGTCAAACAACGCGTGATAAATGTCTTTCTATGGCCAATCAGCAATGCGCTAACAAACGATTATCGGTAGAAGTGTATACAAGCAATATGTTCTGTAATCAATCATGTTAATAGTGTGCCTGTCAATCAATTCGCCATTTGTAGGCTCATGTACTTTGTACAAATTAAATAAGCAAATTGCACTTCAAAGAGAATCTGTTTGAGATGATAATGGAGGATCGTTTATTTGACCACCCTCATCAATATTGGCTAAATAATCTGTCATTGGTGGACATTGATTGTAAAATAATATAAAACACTAGTATTAAAGTGGAGAGAAAAAACTATTTTTCTGTGAAATGGTTAAATTAAATCAAATAGAAGGCAAATGTCAAAGACTTCAATGTACAAGTTTTTCGATCTTGGTTTATAGCAGTGTTTAGGTAATAAACGTAGAAACATAGATATATTTGAAAATATAGTTTTATTTTTTTTTAATTAAAGGGGTTCTAGTTGAAAGTGTTATCTGATGATACGACTTCCTCTCTAAATATAGCGATTATTTCCTTAAATATAGCGATTATTTTTCATTGTATTATCGGTGGACTAACCACAAACATGACCAAAGATATAATAAACAAGCCACGACAAAAATATAAATTGATGTCTTTAATGTGTAGGTACTTAAAACGAGGGTGTAACACATTCATTGTAATGTCAACATTTATTGTCGCTTTATGAAAAGAAAATTAATGTTTTGAAGGACTACAAACAAGAAAACCATTAATTTTCATAAAGTGACATTTAAACAACTTGACCTCTAATGATTTGCATAAATGATAAATATTTACGCATAGACAAAGCAACATTAATAACATGGTCCATGAAAACATTCTTTGCATCTAGCCTTTCTTCTTTTAAAAGATAAGTGAGTGATAGCCTATAAAACAACTTTATTTCTGTAATTTATCTTTACGATGTACAATTTAAATTTTCATGCCGTTTTCTTTGTAAAGAGAAGACAAATCACGGCAGGAAAGGGGAAGGTTGTGAGGTGATGACATATAACATTAATTTTACTGACATAATGACGTTTAACAGATGGATTTCTCATGCCTCAGTGCCTTTCTTATTTAATGGTCTTCGTTTCTATCTTAAAACAAGAATCATTGCACACTAATTGTAAAAAGAATATATACCTTTGCACTTGCATATATCTGTCAATCTGTTGTATTACCTTGCAAGTTTTGGATAAATCCATTGTTCTCCGTTAACGTTAATGCAACGCATCATGCAAAATATATAGGAATGCTCATTGTACTAGTACAATAAACTTGTCAAATATCTTCATTACTGCTTACCCTCAGTTTCTTGGTGCATTTTAACTTCCAGTGAAATTCAATGTTTCATTGATTTTTTTCTATCACTATTGTTGTTGCTGTTGATATATCATACAGGGCCAGTACAGGTCTTGACAAAGTATATATAGTTGCAATAAAATGTATAATGTAACATTAATGTTTCTTTTTTAAATTAATATTCCCGATAATGAAATCTGTTCGTATTTTTTTGATCGACTTCGAAAACAAAGATTTAAACACTCGAAAATGCGATTTTTGATATTCTTCTTTATTTGTAAATTCTTCCGTTGCTTAAAAAGATTTTAAAATCTGATGAAAAAATCCAAGCTTCCTTTAAATCAAATCAAATTTAATACGAACGTGAAAAAAACTTATTTTCACACCGAATGTATGTGGGCTAGTTTCCTCAAAATTAATCATAATCTTGAGGACATATTAAGAAACAGTTTACGGAATAATTTTAAGAAACAAATACGGCAATCTTGTATACACGAGGTTGCGTTTGCAGCCGATAAGAGAAGCACTCATCTGCCTTTAAGAAAAAATGTATTGTCCTTAATCATAAAATGTAAAATAAGAAAAAATATAAAGAGAACAACAAATCACTCCCATTGCCCCTCTGGAAGTAAAAGAGTTTTACATTGTCTTCACTAATGGAACTGTATTGAAGCTTATTGAAGTGTGTCATCAGTGTGATTCAGTTGCCAAAAACTTATGCTGATAATGGCAAACCGTCTTGTGAAGAAAGAAAAAGTTGAACTAACTGAAATTGACAGAATTGCTATGAAATAGCAGAACATTTTCCTAACATTTTGTTTACTTTCAATATTAAAGAGATGACATACAAACATCTAAATGTTATTTACTCTGTATTTTTCATCCCAGCCTGGTGTCTTTCGGTACATATTTTTTTCTTTATGTAAAGTCGGAAATGTATCATCTATCACCACCATACACCATCATTATCTGCTTGACAGTTGATGGATTCCAACCGTCAAATGTCAAAAGTAAAGTTTTTAAAATAAATCAAATGAAACTAATCCTCTTCCATTTTATGACGGAATTATTTGCACATCATTTTAAAATATTAAATACAAATTAAATGTATCTATTTAATCCGGTTGGCTCGGCTAATCAATTTTCTTTTCAATTTATCAGGTTCTCGGTGTGAAACGAATTATGATTGACGGGCACCTGTTATGAAGTCATTTTGGAAACTGTGAAATTCAATAGGTTTTGTATGTTGTGCGAGTGTCATATCGTGATAAGTATATCAGAACTAAAGTCCCGACTACTAAGTCCCCACACACGATAGCTTGTTGTCTTACAAGTTTCGTCTCGAAAACGAGCATTTGGATGTGACTACCGGTGTTAAAACTATCAAATATTATTTTTACATAAAGCACACTACTTCTAACCAGGGGAAATTTGTACTCCTTCCAGGCAATTGCAATATTAATACTTTTTAATAATACATGTATCAGAAACATATAATACACAAGACATTAATATCTAATATTTTTTTTTATAAATATTTTAAAGATGAAAAACTTATTTTCATAGTTTATTTAATGCATCGCCCAATAAATCTAATGGCTAAATTGATTAAGCTTAAAAAATGTAAACGGTGACAGTGATACACGAACATATAGTAAATTGTAACCCTGGAATATGAATTATTCGCCTAGATATGCTGGGTTTGTAGTATCATTGTAACCCTGGAATATGAATTATTCGCCTAGATATGCTGGGTTTGTAGTATCATTGTAACCCTGGAATATGAATTATTCGCCTAGCTATGCTGGGTTTGTAGTATCATTGTAACCCTGGAATATGAATTATTCGCCTAGCTATGCTGGGTTTGTAGTATCATTGTAACCCTGGAATATGAATTATTCGCCTAGATATGCTGGGTTTGTAGTATCATTGTAACCCTGGAATATGAATTATTCGCCTAGCTATGCTGGGTTTGTAGTATCATTAAAACCCTGGAATATGAATTATTCGCCTAGCTATGCTGGGTTTGTAGTATCATTGTAACCCTGGAATATGAATTATTCGCCTAGATATGCTGGGTTTGTAGTATCATTGTAACCCTGGAATATGAATTATTCACCTAGCTATGCTGGGTTTGTAGTATCATTGTAACCCTGGAATATGAATTATTCGCCTAGCTATGCTGGGTTTGTAGTAAATTGTAACCCTGGAATATGAATTATTCGCCTAGATATGCTGGGTTTGTAGTATCATTGTAACCCTGGAATATGAATTATTCGCCTAGCTATGCTGGGTTTGTAGTATCATTGTAACCCTGGAATATGAATTATTCGCCTAGCTATGCTGGGTTTGTAGTATCATTGTAACCCTGGAATATGAATTATTCGCCTAGCTATGCTGGGTTTGTAGTATCATTTGAATGACAATTACAGTAAGCTAACAAATTGTATACTATTAATTTATTGTTAAAAACTCTGAACAAAATCTAACGTTAAATGGATGGCATATTTCCATACTTCATTATATTGATTTATGAGACTTTGTGAAAATGTGTATCCAATAAAACAATCTATAAATAAAATGTAATAACATAGTGATTTATCAAATTCTGTTTAGATATCTTCTGATATATAGCTTCTCCAAGGTAACAGTCATGCGTGTTGCGTGGGGCACGAACTTAGTAAGACTTGTATGACATATTGAGACATTTACATGTACAGTTTTACACAGTTTTAGTTCCCGTTGGCTTTGATGTGTCGACCGTTGTTATTTTATCCTAACACCTGACAAGAAAATATTCATTTATCTACGCACAAATCATGACAAAATATAAAGTCATTCACTTGTTAAATTCAAAGGAAAAATGTTTTTTGTACGGGGCTGATATAATCAGTGTTTGCCTTCTGTCAGTTTAGGTTATCTTATTCAAACAATGAAATACATGAAAAACATAGAAGACTTTTGCAACTTTCATATTGTGTCATGTATGAGGGTTAAAGATTTTACATTTACCGACTATCAATTTGGAAATGCCTTGGGGATAGACAAGAGTTCGTGTGTTGCTTTATCACCGTATGTAACATATCAACGGATTTTGAACAAGATTAATGCGATGGGGAACAGAATCTACTGAACCTTCCGGAGCATCTAAGTTCAAATCCAAGGAAAAAAGGGGGGTCTAGCTCAATTTTAGTTTCTGTGTTATGTATAGACTTTAAACTGCTTGTATCTTATAAGATTTATCTTACTAGCAAAACAATTTTTTGTCAAATCATGCGTTTGGTTGTGTTTTTACAGTTCAATGTAGAATTATTTTGGTATCATTGTGTTAGTTACGTGTATCTAAAAACATTGAATTATATGAATGATGATCATTCGGTTACATTTTAATATAAAAAAAAATATGAATTTTATTCTGCTATGTTTCGTTGCCGGTATCTTGTAGGTTCCTAATGATTAGAAATCTATGGCATATGCAAGTATATGATTATGATCAATTTTCATTATTTCATTTTTTTTTCAAGAAACTGATTTTTTTAAATTTTAGTTGATTTTGAATAAAAAATACTAATAGTGCAAGATGAAGTGTAATGTATTTTATGAAAGGCCTTCAACTCTGTGTCGTATAAATATGATTTGCATTTCAAATTTCAAAATGATATCGTATCATATTGAGATATGAATTGAGATTAGAAGGTTTGGTATCAGAGGTTATCACAAACCTAACACAATCCCGCCCATCATATACAGGTGTGTCAATGTTTTTGACAAGTTCTCAGTACTGACCAGCAGGTAATATGCCACACAGATATTATCAGCACCACAGGATCACTAATGGAAGGAAAACAGATCATCAACAGTCGCTGTTATTTTAAGAACCTCTAAACAAGCTTTCATTTGGATTTTAAATGTTATACAGAAAATTTCGTTGAATTATATTTTTCTCAGCATATTTTTTCTTTCAAAATATAAATCTAGCCTGAGAAACAAAGTAGCGTTGGTATGGTTCTTTTTTGGTATACTTTTAACTTCATATGGTATATGGAGTATATTTATATACTCTACAAAAAGAAGAAACGCATAATGTTTTTTTTTCATCAAAATTTTATCCTTTGTGCTTCAAACAGCAATGTTTTGGTATACTGCATACAAAGAAGTGAAAATAAGTGACATACGTCGGTCAATTTCCGGTGACGTTAAAGTCAGTATCCGTTGTGACCATCGCTATTGAAAATAAAGAGATGTGGTATGAATGCAAATGAGACAACTCTTAATTCATCCAAGTCACAATGTATAAAAAGATATCAATTAAAGGTCAAAGTATGGCCTTCATCTCGGAGCCTTAGTTCACACCGAACAACAAGCAATAAAGGACCAAAACATGACATGCAGTCACAGTAGTGTAAAACAATTCAAACAGGTAAACCAACTGTATATAATCTATATAAAAAAATGAGAAACGAGAAACACATATATGAGTGGCTGTTCATGTCAAAATAGCGATGGTTCCACCTAGATGCTTTTTTCATCTAGATGCTTCGCATAACCATCTAGATGCTTCGAAAAAAAGTATCTATATGTTTCTCACAAGTATCTAGATGCTTCGCACAAGTTCTATATGTTTCTCACAAGTATCTAGATGCTTCGCACAAGTTCTATATGTTTCTCACAAGTATCTAGATGCTTCGCACAAGTTCTATATGTTTCTCACAAGTATCTAGATGCTTCGCACAAGTATCTAGATGTTTCGTTGTCTTGAAGTATCTAGATGGTCGAAAACTCTAGATACTTAAAAGCAAATGAAAAGTTTTGGTACTCAGTTTAACTATTTCCATCTAGATAGTTAGTCATAGTAACTAGATGTTTATTCAAACTATCTAGATACTTGTGTGAAGCATCTAGATACTTGTCCGAAGCAGCTAGATACTTGTCCGAAGTATCTAGATACGAATTACAAGCAATTAGATGCTTTCAAGAAGTATCTAGATGGTTTTTGAAAATATCTAAATAAAAAAGGTATCTAGATATTTCGCTTAAGTATCTAGATGTATCTTACGACCATCTAGATACTTATATTATGACAAGAACGGTCACTCATACACATGTGAACCACATTAACCATATATTTCTTGTCAATTTTATTTAAAAACAATAATCAGACCAATGCTTTTTTTGTAGAGATATATTCCAGAGCGTGCCTTTCCTTTTATGATGTTCTTGATAGAGAGCTTTACTAATTTTTATACGCCCGTCTTTTAGACGGGACGTATTATGGTATACCGTTGTCCGTCCGTCCGTCCGTCCGTCTGTCTGTCCGTCGTCCACACTTCGGACAATAACTCAAAAACACTTTCACCAATTTCCATGAAACTTTAGTGAATTGTTTATATCTATTGACGTAAGCTCCCTTTCGTTTTTTTTTAATTTCAGATTTTAAGTTTTGGATTTATGGGGCTTTATTCATAAAAAAGGGGGAATTTTCAACACTTCGGACAATAACTCAAAAAGGCTTTCACCAATGTCCATGAAACTTTGGTGAATTGTTTATATCTATTGATGTAAGCTCCCTTTCAATTTTTATAAATTTCAGATTTTAAGTTTTGGATCAATGGGGCTTTATTCATAAAAAAGGGGGATTTTTAACACTTCGGACAATAACTAAAAAAGGCTTTCACCAATGTCCATGAAACTTTGGTGAATTGTTTATATCTAGTGATGTAAGCTCCCTTTCAATTTTTATAAATTTCAGATTTTAAGTTTTGGATTTATTGGGCTTTATTCATAAAAAAAGGGAGATTTTTAACACTTCGGACAATAACTCAAAAAGGCTTTCACCAATGTCCATGAAACTTTGGTGAATTGTTTATATCTATTGATGTAACAAATAATACTTAATAAAATCTGATGAAAACATAAAATTTTGTAAAATCTTTAGTTCAATTTAAAACATTAAATTTCTTGTAAAAAAAAGGTTCCATGAATGTCATACGTTGTACTATTATTGAATGGTTGCAAGGATGAAAGCACCTTAGCAGTCCCTGAGATACTAACTGTTCCCTGAGGCATATATCATTTTATGATAACATTTTTACTATCTAAGCTATGGATAAAAATCAAATACTGTTTTTGCATATAGGATGTTTTACTCTTGTTAAAATTGGTTGCAATTGAAATCACAAATGATACCTTAGCATTGCAGCTTTTTTTATAGAGTTCGGTTTCGGTGGAAGGGTTGAGCGCAATAAAAATGTTATAAAACATAACTAGTCTACAATAGCACATAATAAGTGAACAAGTGACAACATGAAAATCCTAACATGTGACTAAACTATGAGCAATATACCCCAAGAAAATTACCTTCTTTCAAACTACTATAAAATTTGGAAATCAGCCATAGAATTACTAAAACCCATAATCATATATCACTTTCCTTATATTGCATTGAAGACTTTTATGTTATATGCCAATGTTAATGATATTTGTTTTTTATGCTAAATATTGAAAAGCTGAACTAGGTTTAATCATCAGTGTCTTCTTCACTGTAATCACTGTCCTCATCATCAGAAAAATCCTCATTTTCATTCTCAGAAGAGGCCTCCTCATCATCAATGAAATCTTTATCTTCATCATCAATGAAATCCTTACTTTCATCACCTACTTCCTCATTTAGATCATAACTTTCAGTAGAGTCACTTTCACCATCTTCACTTTCCCTGTTATCTTCTTGCTGCTCCTCATTGTCATTGTAGTCTTTTTTGCTATTTTTATACGCCCGTCGTCAATGAAATCCTTACTTTCATCACATACTTCCTCATTTAGATCATAACTTTCAGTAGAGTCACTTTCACCATCTTCACTTTCCCTGTTATCTTCTTGCTGCTCCTCATTGTCATTGTAGTCTTTTTTGCCATTTTTATACGCCCGTCGTCTTTCAAACAACGGGCGTATCATGCGCTAAAGCGCAGCCCTTCATTAAAAGACTTTGAACCAAGAGTTCTAATTTTAAAAACTAAAGTCATATCCACCACCAGGACGAGGTTGTTTGGAAGACTATGTGCTATTGGTGACAAAGTATATTAATGTATTTCTCTATTTTCAGAAATAGTTAATTCCATCCCCCTCCCATTATTCCTCTTTCGTGACTATTACAGAATGTTCCTCGTCACTCGTTTTCGCTTGTCCTGAACAAAAGAGGTGTCTGTCTTATACTTTTTTTTATCAATGTGTTCAATGAAAAGAGAATTAATATATTCAAAATTTTTCATTACAAAATAAATTGGGTTATTTATCTGCTTAAAAACTGTAATAAAAGGATGATTTATGATAAATATGTCCACCTCAAAGATTTCATAAAAAAATGTCCTGAATCCCAAAAGTACTATCTGAATCAATACAAAGTCAGTGCAATTAAAACTTTTTTGTGTGTTAATTTGATAGAAAATAATATAAAAAAAATTCCTTTGAAATCTTTAAAATTCTTGCATGAAAATATATACCGACTTTTATTATCAGTTTTGATGATAATTAAAGATATGTGTTGCATGTTCGGCGTGATCCAAATGATAGAGAAATCTCCCAAAAGAACAATTTTTATCACTGAACGACTTATTCGTATGCACGATATGTCATAAAAATGCTGACAGCAATGTCAACTACAAAATGTGTTAACAATGAAAAACTTGATGATAGATGCATTAACAATATGGATTGCAAAATATAGGAGTATATATTTGTGCATCTGTATCTTCCAAATTATTGTACACGAGCAATATAGTATACCAAAATGGTTTTAATCGCCCAACACTCAAGGCATGAGTTATTGGATTGTAGTAATCACCTGCTTCCAAATTAAGTATTTATCTAAAGCCAAACCAAAGTAAAATCCGATGCCATCATAAATCTTTTCTGGTAATAGCAATTTTATGCAAACTTTATGTATCTTTATTTCAAGTGATAAACTTTATATCTTCGTTTGTCAAATAATTAATTATGTTCTGTCAACATCTCGTTTACAGCGTGTCCTTCCTGAAACAATTTTGCATGGTATGTTATTGAAAAATCAATGCCGGTTGATAGATGAAGTGCCAGAATTACGGAAACTAATGAAGTCAAATGATAAATTATAGATGATGATTACACACAACATATGCGTTCATGGAAGTGTGGACACTTTCTGCATCAATCATGATAATGGGCCCTCAAAGGTATCACAACTCTGTCATTATAGTACCCTGAAAGCCCATAAATCACTCCAAATGGTTTCTTTTGCCTGATACACAATGATAAATGCTCTGTCGCTTGCCATGACAGGAGTTATCTTTTCTTTACTCTCTAGATGTGCATCCGGCACGGAATTTACGACATCCTTTCATTTTAGAAAAGTTGTTTTTATGAGGTTACAAAAGCTCGTTTATATTACTCGGATAATGCAGTATCTTGTATAATTACGACGGCTGATAAGCAAGAAGGAATTGGCAGCTCACGATACCATCTTTTCTATCATTAGTGAGATTTGTTTGGAAGATTTATCTTCTGAGGTATATATATTGCTGCATGTCATCCAGATTTATGATTGTCGATTCAAAACACATGGGAGCAATGCAGGGAATGCGTACTGCACCAACTAATCTGTAAAACTACAAGTTAAATACCACAAGAAGATAGATGCGAACATGTTTGCATATTTGTCTGTCCATTAGATTTCCATTTCTATGTATGTCTTTTTTTTGTTTATAAAGATTCTTAAAATCTACCAAATCTCGTTAGCGACACGTACAATACGAATTATATTTTTTTAACAACAGCGACGCCAATATTGTTGTCTACTCTAATTATTTTCCATGAAATATTAAAGCATGCAATACGTCCCATGATACAAATGTCTGTTAAGTATTGCCTCTGCAGAATATTGGTCAATAGTGAATCGTATTGCAGTAATACTATGTTTAGTTATAAGATACATTACAAATAATTTTTTAATTCTCCCGGCTTTAACATGTTAAATAGAATGTTAATTTAAAACCAAACAGTGATATCCATATAATTAATTGGTTCCAAATTATTGCCGATTTCTGCACATTTTATGACGGAAATTGTCATAAATTATGACTTTTTTGCATATCTTATGAGTAAGCTTAGTATAGTGTTTACACTTAATGTTTACTCCTATCATTTAACATTTGCTATAAAAAATAATATATAAGCCTCGCTCATTTTTATATAAAATCAGCATAGTTTATGTTTCGAGTACAATTGATAGCGATTTTGTCAGTAATGTGTAAAATATATTTTTGTTTATGTGTGTGTGTATATATATGTGTAACTTTTGAGTCAGATGGTTTTACCAAGGAGGTTATACGATTCACAACATGCTTCTTATCGACTTCACTTTAAGCATTCTCTTTACAGTCAAAAATCGTTAGTTTACTAACTTTTCATTTGTAGTTGAAATTAATGTTTCGCCGATGGCGTGCGGTGAGTTGAACAAACGCGACATTAATAGCCTCCGTTCTGCCAGTCCATTCATTTATCTGTCTAAGAAAAGTTATACTTTCAAAAATGATTTGGACAGCCAACAGATAGATAAAACGAAAGGAGCATCATATCTGACAATATGAGAAGTAGTAAATGCAGTAATCTTAATTAAACTTGTCATATGTGGACTTTTAAAAGCAATAATCTTCATCATTTTCCCTGACAAACTTCTAGTAAACACGCTAATGTTACTGTTCCCATGAACACAATAAATTCTTTTGCGCAGAAAAATGGCGTCATGCTTAGAACTTTGAAGTATTGAAAACCGTCTTTTGTCACAAAAGCTTAAGTTACTTTACTTAAATGTTTGCATGACAAAAAATATTTTTATCCGAAATGGAGTCTATTACTGAAATAAAAACAATAAAATAAAAAAGTGTTCTGAATCATCTAGGCATCACACGTCATTGGAAAAGTTATAGGTAGAATGTTTAATTTGAAGATTTACAAATGATAGAAATCCCTAGATGTGTGTTATCTGCTATGTAAACGTGTCAATCATCGGCAAGGAGTTATCATAGTTGAAACTTCATCTCATCATATCAAATAATTTGTACAGTAGTCCCGATAATGAGTGATCAACACGCCATAAGCAAACATAAACATTATCTGCAACAAGACTCAGTGATGGACATAGCCATTTGATCCTGTTCAAAGTCAGATAACACGGGCAGATAATAGGTCGATCCTGACATTAATTACATTAATCTGTCTACAATTTGTCTGCATCACCTGTTAATCATTGGCTCGTTAACCTTCTAGAACGACGTTGTGATTTGTCCTATTCGATAGCAGCAGCGTGGCGGAGAGATGGTCAGTATTAACTTTACAAATATCTACTGTTACAACAAAAATCCTTTTTTAACAAATGATCTCCAACCCACAGAAGATTCTGGAATCCGGGAAACGTAGCCAGTTGGGTTTTCCCGATGTACAGTTGCAAATCAACCTCAACCAGATATGTTTGTAATCATTAAGAAATTACTGACAATTAAAAAATAATTTTAGTCCCATATACTCCTTGGGAATATCTTACGTCCTGAATGTGCACCCTCTTTCCTTCCACACAGTTTTACGAATATTATAAAGTCGAGCAATATCATTTTCATAGTATAATATATCAATACATGGTTTCTGATAAAACACTATTTACGATAGCTTCATTTGAATCACTAGAATATCTTATATATAATGTTGTTGTTTTTTTAAACCAAAGACGAAAAGGTTTACAGAATGACTCGGTTGTATTCATTAATGTGTATTTTACAACTTGTCTTTCATAATGACCTGGATGGTGTTTACAGGAAAGAAATTAAGGAACAACAAAGGTATAAAATTTTAAAGAATAGACTGTGAATAACTGTCGAGAAGGTATACAGACTGAGAAAATGGCAAAGATATTACGGATACAGAAATGAAGATCCCATCCAACCCCTCGTCCATGCCCTTGCTTGTTCTGTGTAACATAAATAAATTTTAAAAAACACACATTTTTATTCTTAACTATTTATCTCTGTTATAGAAACAGTTGAAGGGCTGATTATTTTTATCTACATGAAATGTTTGACCTTTTATACTCTTTTGATTTGATAACAGCATATCTGTACAATGTTTTTGGGAAAAGTAAGACAACAAAAAATGGCATCCATCACTTATGTCAGGTATGAAAGAAGTAATTTTAACTCCAGTCTTAAGAAGATGAAGGAAAAACGGTGAAGATGAAAGTGACATAAATGTAAAATACAAATGATTAGAGTTGACATTACATCATTTATTTCCGACGAGAGAATTGTTAACACAATTAACGCCGTCACGTTCGTTTATTTAGGTGATGAAATTGCTGCAGTCAGGTGGTCCAATGTCCATTAATGGCGTCCATTATAACTGACATCAAACGATCATATCGCTGTTAGAGAGATAACATGAAGTCTTTGATGAAAAAAGAGAAGCTTGAAATGTCTAAAAGTTGAAGGATTGAGAAAACATACATCATAATTAATCTTCTAACAAGTTCAAGAAACAGAAAAGATAATTTCATATCAGAAGTCTTGTGAATATAAAATAAGGAGATGTGGTATGATTGCAAACGAGACAACTATCCACAAAAGCCCAACAGACGACCATATGTCGTGGTATGAGCTACACTATAGATTAGACTGTTGGTTTTCCTGTTTGAATGGATTTCCACTTGTAAATTTTGGTCTTTTAAAGCTTGTTGTTCGGTATGAGCCAAGGCTCCGTCTTGAAGGCGAGTTGACATATAATGGTTTACTTTACAATTTATGTCTACGATGGAGAGTTGTCTCTCATTGGCACTCATACCACATCTTCTTATATCTAGATAGTTCAGAACTGTGGTATTGGTCTAAAAGTTATGTATTATCTTTATCTATAAAAGTCATTAAAGTAAAGAAAAGGCCCAACGAACACATTATTTTATTGAAAAATCAGTACCATGTCCAGGCAAAAAAAAAACATGTATATATACATGAGTCACTGATAAGGTCTTTGCATCGGAACTAAACACATTATTTTTTTAAAAACAGTTGTTGGCATGACACGGGTTATGTTCTTCTCATATATGTTATGATGGTATGATACTAAACCCCTAACGGGAAGGATTGTGCCTGATGTTCATATGATGAAATCATAATCTTTCAGTCAGTTTAATTGAAGTCTGGAGCTGGCATGTCAGTTAACTGCTAGTAGTCTGTTGTTATTTATGTATTATTGTCATTTTGTTTATTTTCTTTGGTTACATCTTCTGACATCAGACTCGGATTTCTCTTGAACTGAATTTTAATGTGCGTATTGTTATGCGTTTACTTTACTACATTGGTCAGAGGTATAGGGGGAGGGTTGAGATCTCACAAACATGTTTAACCCCGCCGCATTTTTGCGCCTGTCCCAAGTCAGGAGCCTCTGGCCTTTGTTAGTCTTGTATTATTTTAATTTTAGTTTCTTGTGTACAATTTGGAAATTAGTATGGCGTTCATTATCACTGGATTAGTATATATTTGTTTAGGGGCTAGCTGAAGGACGCCTCCGGGTGCGGGAATTTCTCGCTACATTGGAGACCTGTTGGTGACCCTTTGCTGTTTTTTTTATTTGGTCGGGTTGTTGTCTCTTTGACACATTCCCCATTTCCATTCTCAATTTTATGTATACTAAATTGGTGGAAATATTAACGTTTAACAATATATGATACGAGTGTTTGGAGAATGCCTCCACTGTTCCATCCAGTTTAAAGAATGAGCAGTTTTGTTATGGACACCAACATGTATGAAACATTGGTATTCAGATATTGAGTTAAAATGCCAAGGTCCAAAAGGTTTCATTTTTGTCAATGTGTTGACATTTTTCAAATTTAAAAGTGTTTATTGTAAGACTTTTAAAGGCCTAAAGCAGATGACAAAATTGAAAGTATATACAATTATTTCACATAATAATTACTTATGAACACCTGAAAGATGTTTTATGATGAATAATCCTGTTTGCAAGGAACAAAAAAAAGTGGTCTTATCATTTTTGTGGGTTCACCTCCTATTTCAAATAGTTTATAGAAGAATTATAGTCAACGATATCGTTTTTTCCACAAAGTGTACATGCACATGTTTAATTAGATATATTATTTTCTCTAAATTTAAAAGTTCACCTCAAGCTAGCCCAATATGAAACCATGCGTTAGGTATACATCTATCAACAAATTTCAAATCCTACACTAAGACAATGTTCTGACTGTAATATTCAAGCACATATATCCAAATCAATTAACTTTAGATAGACCAGGCTAGTTTTATTCACCAGTCAGTATATTGAATAGGAAAGTAAGTTGAAAAGTTTACTAATCAAAACAGATTATATAAAGATTAATTGAACTGACAGAAATGATCTTCTACAGAATTACTTTCCCATTAATTCCTAATCGAAGTTGATTATCCCGCCACGTTCGTTACTATCAGCTTACAAATAGCCTTAGACAAGCACTGTCACACATCAACACGTTTAAATTAAAATTGAATTACACATGTCGCATTCAATTTTCGTCCGTTCGTCCATTTTCTCGTTGATTTGGCTCTTGTTTAATTTCCTGTGAAAACTGGACAGAGTGTGTTGGAATTAATCTAACAAAACAGTATTATATTGCAAAGAATCTAGGACTGTTATAGGATTCTAGTAGTGTCTTCAAGAGATCTAAAACAAATTAAATTAAAAATTGGAAATTGAGGACACTCAAAGAGCAAAACAAGCCTTCGCTGCAGACATAGAAACACTATTAATGCACATGTCATGAGCTAGAATGAATACATAAAGGACAAACTAAATATAAACAAAAATGTATTCTTAACGTTTTATATGTTACCAGCAACTGAGTTACAGTTTATCTCAGTATGGGTTGATTACGACTGCATTAAAAAATGTCGGTCAAAATGGTTGATCATTTCGATCAACTAGCCGTAGAGATTTGTAGCTTGAGTATACACAGGGAAACCAAAGACTCATTCATTTTCCATTAACAAGATTCTAAAAACATGTATCATGCATAAGTTCTATCAAAAATGTAAACTCCCGCCAATAACCGGAATAAACTATAAAATAAATGTGTCATAATTCTATGGTTTACCTTTTTTCATATGTTCACTTGGGGAAAAGATAAATACTGACAACAAAACATAGAGAGGTCCTTAAAAGTTGTATGGTCCATACACATGACTTTAAAGGACCTATGATATTTTAAGAGTTAAAACATTTATTATGAAGTTATATAGAAAGTGTGATTGATTGATTGGTGTTTAATGCCACTTTCAACACTATTGCGTTATTTCGTGGCAATAAACTTTTATTGATGGTGGAAGCCGGAGTGCCCGGAGAGAACATTGGTAAGAAAACTGACAAATCTAGTCAATTAAGATTGGAGTCGGGAACACCTGCCCCGTGCGGGATTCGAACTCACAACATCCGTGTTAAAGGCTAGTAATCCAGTAGTTCGACTATTATGACCAATGAACCACCGATGTATCTGCTTGTTATAGATGATTATATAGATTAACCTACAAATTTTCGATTTCTAAACTCACTGAGTCAGACGTAGAACGGAACACACTCAGAATATTACTTTTACTGTTAGTCTATTCTTTTGGTGGTATCCATTTGACGTTGCTCGGTACTTATAAATCCCGTCATAATATTGTCCTCATTGTGTTATTGTTCTATTATAATTTTTGTATTATTGTCTTTCATTTCTGCTAACATGCTTTTTCTGTATGCTTTCTGTGTTTCTTGGTTACATATGACGTGACTCTGAACTTTTACATCCCGTCATTGTGTTATAATTGTTCTATGATAAATTCTGAGTTCTTGTCTTTCGTTTTTGCAAATGTGCTTAGTCTGTGTGCCTTTTTATTTGTCTTTCTTCCATGCGACGTGGATCTGTACTTACACATGTCGTCATTGTGTTATTGTGTCATTGTAAATGTTTGTTTATATATATATATATTTGTTTTCATAGTGAATAAGATAATAACACAAAGGTGACTGCTGTACACCTCTTTTTGACATGTTTACCTATTATGTCTAATAGAATTGAGAAAGGAAATGGGGAATGTGTCAAAGCGACAACAACCCGACCATAAAGCAGACAACAGCCGAAGGCCACCAATGTTTGTTTTGTTCACACATTGCTGTCAATATAATGGAATTTTATACGAATTTCATACAAGTGAGAGATTTAGCTAGCTATAAAACCAGGTTTTATCCACAAATTTCTACATAAGAAAATGCCTGTACCAAGTCAGAAATAAGACAGTTGCTGTCCATTCGTTTAAACTAAGCATCTATACTATTAAACGAGAAGACCTCATTTTGTGTGTCGCTTCTCTTCCTTCCACAATAATTTAATCATCATGCCTCTGTGTTCTATAGGTAACATGCATAGTCGCATTTGTCATTCATTCTTATGATTATTCAGATTGAGTTATTTTGGGAGAAAAACGACAAAATAGGTGTCCAGATATTGTTTCCGTCATCAAACTGATTTTTAGTCATAGATGAGACTTCCGGTTTTAAACATGCACAAGAACAACCAATCGTATGATAGATTACAAAAATGAAAAATAAATAAGCCAATTAGAGCGTTCTCCATATCATGGTTTTTAGATCGCAAGAACCACAACTATTATACCTCCTGAGAGACAACTATTTTTCGCGTTTATCCACACGTAAACTACGATTATACTACTATAATATATAGAGACTCTCTGTATCCTGTCTACTGTTTTCTTTGAAGTATTTAGTATCTAAGGGGTCATATCAATTGCATATATATTGAAACGAGAATGTGTCCATAGTATACGGATGCCACATCGGCACTATCATATTCTATGTTCAGTGAACCGTGAAGTGGGGTAAAAATCTTTAATTTGGCATTAAAATTAGAAAGATCATAATTATCATAGGGAACATATTTACACTTAGTTTCAAGTTGATTGGACTTCAACTTCAACAACTACCTCAACAAAAACATTAACCTGAAGCGGGACAGACGGACGGACGGACGAACGAACAGACGCACAGACTAGAAAACATAATGCCCATAAATGGGACATAACAAATTATTGTTGAAAGTGTAAGTAGTGATTTGGCCAAAATGAAAGTAGGGTAGAGGGAGGCAGGCCTTTTTGGGACGTCGGGATCGGGTGTTTTTAAGCTCGGGATATCGGGATTGATCCTTACAGGATGCCTGTAAATTCAAATTCTACCATTGACATGTAAATAGGGCTCTCAAAAAGAAAAGCACTGATGGATTGTCCTAGAAGCATATTTTATTAGAATAATAATGGTCTATTAGCAGTTTCATTTATTTCATGTTCGAAGCGGTGCAAATTTTTAATTTAATTAGACTTTTACCAAAAAAATGCATTGTAGCAAAGGGGAAGAATAATTGTGGTATAAGAACTGAAACACGAAAATAATGGAATTTAACAGAAAGGAAACAAATAACAGACTTTGGAAAAACGGGAGAGGGCTTTTGATACCTTATATGAAATTCTCTAGACATAATATATTTTACAAAAATTCATCCTACAACAGTTTACAAGCTGTTTTTATGTCCGCGATTTCGCGGGTGTGTTCTAGTATTAGCTAAAACGAAAGACAAGAATTCAGAATTAACATAGAACAATAACACAATGACGGGATGTATAAGTACAGAGCCACATAATATGTAACAAACAATAGTCGGCTAATATTGAATTACTTAATATTTTTTTCCCACCATCCAGACACAAAAAAATGGGATATAAATAGAAGTTCTCTACGCGATTGGATTCTCATCTGTTATGCTATTATATATGCAACTTATATATGATGTCATTTATAAGGTAAACTTGGAAACGTGTTCTTTAAAGGGACATAAGCTACAACATAAACAAAAAAATAAAATATGATTTTATGAATTAATGAAAGTGAGTTTATAGTGAAATAATAATACGCTTTTAGCCACCAAGGTGGTTCGATATTGTCAAAGTTAACTAAGAAACATTGATGTTGAATTATTCACTTGCAAGTGAACAATTCGACCTCATTGAATCCTTATTCATGTGACCTTCAATTTAATCCCTAATGTGAAGAGAGAATATGCATGTGTTCATCTTTTGAAAGGCAAAGAATGTCAAAATAGAAAATGAAACAAGAATGGACCATTTTGGTGAACTGATTTGATCCACAAAATATCACGATGATAAACATATAATATTTAATCAAATATTAAATCAAACAGCCCAAGAATAATTCAATTGCACGTGGTCGCTACTTATATTTATAATTATGTTGATATCGGGTTATGCTTATAAGTCGGCCGTCTTCGTATTTCATCATCGATGGTTGATTAGATGACGTTTAGACAACATACACATGATCAGTGTTGATTTATATTATCGAGTCCGTGTCTTGTTAATCGTTTATTTTGGACTTTTTATAATTTAGATATACGTTTTAGTATCATGTTATAAATTAAATTCGAGAATTTGTGTCATATCGGTCATCATGAATTTGACAGATATTGACCGTTTAATATTTGGAGGTAAATGTTTTACTTACATTTTGTTAAATATAACAATTTTTCAGTACTGTAATGTAACTGAAAATTTAAAGACATTGTTTACTATTTGAACAAATAAGACAGCCTAGGTATGTATACTAATATGGGCTGGTGACTTCCGGTTGGCACCCGTGCAAATTAAGCATCTTTTAGTTAAGTATATAATAAATTCATATACGTCACTTAATTGCTGTAACCAACATACTTAACTTCAAAGGATTTTCCGTCTAACTGCGTGTAACGTTTATTGTTATTTTGATTCATATTGGATTCTTTTATCAGATTTCCAAGCGCGTTTATGACCCAGGAGTGAAATTTACGGCTAGAGATACATGGTCGTATTCCTAGAAATTAGAATTACTTTGGACATATCCTACATAAATGTCAAGACAGCACAAGTATTGGAACATATCGTCTGCTACTAAAACACGCACGGTAATTTGATGAAATGGGGCGCCATCTGGTGAATCATTATAAAATGTCTTTCTTTTTAATTCACGGAGGCATTGAAATTGATGAATCAAATGCTTGACTGGTAGGATTTTTTACTTATTTTTATTTTGGCTGAAAAAATATAAAAATAAGCGAAAACCGGGGACTTAAACATGGTCTCAGCAAAAACGCATTTGATTTAACACACATAATCATAGTTCGTTTAACATCGATGGACATATAGTATTTCCTAAGATATAAAACACCTACATAGTATATACCAGTGGTCAATAATCTTGCATTAGTCGTGGTTTCTCTTACGTACATTTTTATTAATTTTTATTTGTTTTATTTTACTAAAAAAAAAAAAAAAAAAAAAAAAAAAAAAAACAGTTGAAAGATGACCTTTGGTGGTTTGAAAAAAGTAAAATCACGGAAATACTGAACTCCGAGGAAAATTCAAAACAGACAGTCCCTAATCAAATGGCAAAATCAAAAGCTCAACACATTAAACGAATGGAAAACAACTCATATTCCTGACTTGGTACAGGCATTTTCTTATGTAGAAAATGGTGGATTAAACCTGGTTTTATAGCTAGCTTAACCTCTCACTTGTATGACAGTATCATTAAATTCCATTATATTGGCAACACTGTGTGAACAAAACAAACAGTCATATTAGGTAAAAATGTGAGTGATTTATTTTACTTGTACATTTTTCCAATGGTGTCTAAACATTTTCTAAAGCTTTAGAATTCTAGTGAATGTTGATTCGAGCTAAAACACTCCAATCAGGCAAATCTATTCAGGTTAAGAGTTACTGTATGATTATCTATATACTTCAAAACCATTTTTTTTCAAAATAGAAATTTTCACGATACCTTGAAAATGGACAGTCATCATGGTTTTCCCACTCCAATGATATGCTGTTATCATAGAATGAAATTCAAAACAGTGTGGCTGTGGCCATTGATTGACACGTTAAATTCATCCATTGACTGGGACAATTTAGGTGAACGTTTGTATGTAACGACTACTGCTCACTATGTACTTTTTAAAGACACTTAAACTATGGGGTCACCAAAGGTTCTCAACACCTTAATAAAGTAATTCGAAAATTAATCGGAAATAACACGATGTTTTGATTTATATCAATTATATAAATCAAAACATAAAGGTTATTCCTGATTAATTTTTCGAATTATTTTATAATTAAAGGCGTTAAGAAACCTTTGGTGACCCCACAGTTTAAATGTCTATCGTAGGTACGTCGTGAACAGTGGTCGTTACAGACAAACGTTCACGTAAATTGTCCCAGCCAATGGATGAATTAAATGGGTCAATCAATGGCCACAGCCACACTGTTTTGAATTTCATTCTAAACCGTGTCTGACTTTCTAAATCTTTATTTGTAACATTATCCGTTTATATAAATTTTATAAACATCCCTACAGGAACTATAAGACTTATATCCAGTATATTTTCGGTCAGTACATAATCTTAATATTGTTGATATAAATATTTCCTGTATACACTTTTTAACTTTATTTACTAGTATATACAAGTAAGGATAAGAGTGCTTCCGAGAATGGACGGAGGATAATGGCAAAATTGACCCTCCGTGTACTTGTTCTGTAATTAAATAAAGGGCCTTCATAAGGAATTAAAGGAATGACGGGAGATTCAAATGACTTATTGTTCATTTAGTATAACTATTTAACACATTTACTATAGGGTCTACAATCAAGGTATAGTCCACAATTCTAAGATGTTGGATGTAGGTGATATTTTAGTCATGGATATATGATTGTTTAAATTAGTTGTCATTGTCCAGTAACTGCGATTACTCTCAGATTTGTCTTTGTATCAATGTGACTAGAACACACCCGCGAAATCGCGGGCATTCAGAACGTAGTTTAAAGTATCAGTATGTAAAGTGTTGTTGGAAGAATTTTGTTAAATACAGAATGACTGGAGAATTTCAGCAAAAGTATCATAAGTCATAGGTTATTGGGGACAGGAAAATGTTTTTTTACCCTCCACCTTTATTTCCAAAGTTCCCAATTTTTGGTTTTCTATCAATTTCAATATGAACATACATTTAGTATGTTATGAACATTTATTTAAGTAAGGAGCCTGTAATTCAGTGGTTGTCGTTTGTTTATGTGTTACATATTTGTTTTTCGTTCATTTTTTGTACATAAATAAGGCCGCTAGTTTTCTCGTTTGCATTGTTTTACATTGTCATTTCGGGGCCTTTTGAAGCTGAGTATGCGGTATAGGCTTTGCTCTTTGTTGAAGGCCGTACGGTAACCTATAATTGTTAATTTCTGTGTCATTTTGGTCTCTTGTGGAGAGTTGCCTCAACATGACAATCATACCACATCTTCCTTTTTTTTTTTTTTGTAATCAATGAATTTTGTAAAAGATTTAAATGACTGGAGAATTTCAGAAAAAGTATCAAAAGTTCACATGAATAATTTTAGCGCTTATCTGTATATTATGAACATTCATTACTATATAAATAAAGCGTATTTACTTTCAATTCTAAGTTTACTAATCGATCCATGGTGATCATTGATATAGTATACAGACCCTCTCTATTTAATAAACTCTGTGACTGCCGTGGATAGTAAACTTGAAAATGATAGCAGATAAAATTCTGAAAATACACTTTATTCGTAGTATATGTATGTTCAAAGTATACAGAAAAACGCAAACCGGAAGTCTAATCTGACTTAAAATTTCGTACAATGACGGGACAATACCCGGATGCTTTTTTCTCGTTTTTCTCCTAAAATAACTCAATCTGAATAATCATATGAATGGATGACAAATGCGACTATGCACTGTACCTATAGGACACAGAGGCGTGTTGATTAATTTATTGTGGAAAGAAGAGAAGCGACACCAAAAATGAGGTCTTCTCGTTTAATAGTATAGATGAGTTAATAAATATAAAAATAAGAAGATAAGGCAACTCAACAGAAATGACCAAATGGCTAGAAATTCACATCTTAAGGTCACTGTACGGCCTTCAGCAATAAGTAAAACCCATACTGCAATGCAAGCTATAAAAGTCCCCGTAATGATAAGTGTAAAACAAGCCCTTTTCAACTTTTTTTTTATAGTTTGTTCTTATGTTTTGTTGTTACACCGCTGTCCCACTTTAGAGGAGGATCGAACGCTCACAAACATGTTTAACCTTGTCTAATCCTGTCAGTGCCTGATCCAAGTAAGGAGCATGCATGTAGTTCAGTGGGTGTTGTTGGTTCATGTCGGTCATATTTGTTATTCGTAAATTGTTTAATTACAAATTCAGCTGTTTGTTTTCTCAATTGACTTGTTTCATATAGTTCATGTCGGGGCCTTTTATAGCTGACTATATACGGTATGGGGTTTTCTCCGACATTTTACCATTGTCCAACATTGCTTACATTCACTTTTATTTGATCTTTATTGGATATTTGTATCCTTGGACATAATGTCACATCAAATTTAATAGCTGAGATATAGATATGTTCTGTTTTGTTTTGTAAATGCTCCTTATAAGCTGCATTACCGTTCTATTTTCATTATTTGTAACATCACGGAATGCAATTTGTCAACGGATATGTACAGGAAATGAGCAACAAGACGGGTAACACTAGTAGAGCAGACTCTGCTTACTCCTCCGACTTTTAACCCCGTTTTTTTGTGAGGATCGTGTTGCCCAATCTTCTTTTTTGTAAATAGTAATTTGTTGGTTTTTTCATGTCTGTTATTGTGTTATGTATCTTTTTTTGGTATCCTCACTCGTCTTCTTGATTTGAAAAAAATAAGGTAAAACGAAACATACATTTTGCAGTGAAGTCACACATTGTCTAGTATGCGACAAGAGACTACTTCATATAGGGAACGTTTTTGATAGATAAACTCCCGGTGGAGCCTCTCGAATTGTGTCTGATGTTGCGCAGTAAATGTCGTTTATCTTGACAAGCACTGTCGTAACAGATAATAGACAACGTTTTAAGAAGAAAGAGTAATTAAATCTGGGAATATTTGATGATATCATTTGTCACATATAATTGTAGCTAACAGTAAGCAGCAGAGTTATTCGTTGTAATTAATTTCGCCCTATCTCAGTCAAAAGTGGTTCTTTAACATAATATTTCATCAATCAGTGAGGAATTATAGGAACAGATGTAGTACATCAATTCAAAATTATACTTCAGACTAAAAAAAATGTAATGAAAGTGTTACGGCTGTGATTATGTTCAATTTGCAAGATGTATAATACTTTATATTTATTTTAAGCTTCGTTTGTTCTTGTTTGTTTTACATTGCAGTTTTATTCAAATAAGATTGTTGGCATATTCCATTTTTTTGGAGAACCCCAAATTATATTGTTGATGTATGGTATTATGTTGCAGTGACTCTGTACACGATAGAAGATTGATAGGAAAGTAGATTGAAGAAAATTGTAACGTACTGTATTTTCACATATTGCATCATTAATCATTTGCAGGTTGAAATCTGTCATTTAGTCAAATAGAACACATTTCTGGTCGTCAAGGGACGGTTCCGTATAAAAAGATTTATCTCATCTACTCTATTGATGTCTTTTGTTCACGCGATTTCTCTTTTGTCGTCTGTTTAATGGTGATCGCTTCTGTCAAAGAGAATAAATTGCACAAAGCGTTTCGGAAATACAAAGAAATATCAAAATGTTATCTTTTTTAAAAGTCGTTAAGGGACAAACTTAAACCTTTAATAATTTGAAGCTAATACAGTTTCCATGAAAGGTTTCGTCAGAATTTGCTTGAATCATACAATGAGGGAGAATTAATTTTACAAAATGAAAATCATTCGACACGTTAATACTTAATGAAATTGAAAATCTGGAAAAATTCAATTTGAAGAAATATGTAGTTTCTGCTTCAATTTGACATTTCATTTCATATTTCGAAAAAAACGCTCGTTTCATACTGATGCATCTTGTCATTATTCCCATTATGCACTTTAACTTTCTGCATCAACGTGTTAGTAAGGAAATTGAAAATGACATTTAATGGCAGAAATCAACACAATCTAATTGATGATAGTATTAAGCTTGTCATATTAAATCAGTTCCATCTAGGAGGCTGAGTGCAGGGAGCTCCAAGGATGGTTTGGTTTATATCAAATCCTGCAATCATTTGGGCATGTTGACAGCCTAGCTTTATCGCTTTGATGTTATGTATTGCCTGCTGTTTAATGAGGTTCTGTTAATTCCCAACCCATCAAACGATCATGGCGTGCATTTATCAGACTTCAAAAACAATTATCTTCAGAATGCTTCAATCAGCGGCAAATCTCCCTGCTTTGAAAAACTGTGTTGATGAGTTGTAAGATGTTATGGTTTACATTTTCTTACCGTTTGTTACATATAGTGTGATTAATTTATCTCCTATGTCGCACTGGGTCACTTTTATCATATTTTTTATTGCGGAATTTCTGACAGACAGGTGCTCCTAATTAAATAAATTTTGTCAGATTTGTTTTATATTCATGAATGTTATTAAATATCTTATAGTAGTAGTTTTTAACACGTCTTTTATTTGACGAAAGCAGGTGCACAGTTATTAAAATCATTACTACCGTGAAAGTTTCTTTAGAAAAATTAACCATTTACAATTACGTTACACGTTTGATCGCCTTGAAATAAAATTGAGCATGTGGCGAACGCCGCACTTTATATAATATTAATGTTTACATATTGCTTGATCGATGGGCACAATTGATCTAGGTAATCAATGTTTCATTTCTTTGTAGTTTTAATTTGATGGCGGCGATTTTTAGATGGCTTTCCGTCAGTAATCAAATAAATGAATGATAAATAACGATTGCAAAATGAAGATAAATGCTGTGAAAGTTGCCGTAATGATCCGGATGCGCAATATATATTCATCTGGATTAAATCTATCCAAGATGAATCAAAGTGGGTACTTTAAAAAGTCATTTTTCATCCTTTAAAATGATTAAGGTACTTAGATGTGTCAGTGAAGGCGATATTAAGGGCTGAGGAGATCGATTAGCTCGTTAATCATACAGTTCCAGACAGCATTCCCTCAACATTACTGTTCAGGACGCTTTACAACTTATTAATAGGACAAGATCAGAATATGGTAATCTATTTTAATCTATTTAAAAAGATTTCTTCCTCTTTTAGAAAAAAATGCGTCGTTACTTTTTGTATTTTAAATTACTATAGGCAGAAATTTGATTCGGAAAACTCGAATTCTTTTTCAGAAATCTTTGTACATGTTTTCTGTCAGATACTTCGTTTGCGATTTATTCCACGACATGAGAACACACTTCATTAAATGTTTTCGACGACAGTTAAGTGGTCAGCCTTTGTTATTTAATAGTACCTACATATTTCACCTTGTGTGTTTTCCACTTCAGGCGCATCCTCAATGTTTGAATGATTGACAGGTTTATAATTGATTTGACAGATTTGTAACGATGGCGATTATTGGTCCATTACAACAAACCATCAAACATGATATAAAGGTGTGTATGAGCTGCCAATCATCTAGACCACCTCGCACGTCTAATTATTTGATGGCGGATTTGATTGACATGTCGGCAGTGCGTATTTCATTACTGTGAAAGGTTTCCGACCAGGACTTCCTATTGATGTTCTGTTGATAATGATGAACATGTTTATACCACAAAGAAATGATTAATTATTTTACATATACAGGTCGTTAAATCATAAAGAATATTTTATTTTCATCATATTCATTCCCTCTTTTTACAGCAATTAGAGCATATGTGATGTTTACAAAAAGTATGTGCTTGCAT
The DNA here is from genome assembly GCF_965363235.1 of Mytilus galloprovincialis. Lineage (NCBI taxonomy): Eukaryota > Metazoa > Mollusca > Bivalvia > Mytilida > Mytilidae > Mytilus > Mytilus galloprovincialis. The sequence continues at coordinate 69,509,221 of NC_134846.1, forward strand.
CACGTTAACAACATGTTCAGCTCTTCAGCGAATATTTTATTCATTACAAACATAGCTTTTATTTCTAACTTCATTCTTGCATATTCAACAAAATGAAAACATGAACGGGGATAGATTTTTTTCTGTCTTGCTGGTAAACAAAAAAAAATAAGTGTATACTTACATTTATAAAACCCAAATACTGTTATAGATCTTTCATGTACTACAGGAGCCCTTAATTGGAAAATAAAGAACTTTGAACTTTATACAGTTTGTAAGTAATGATTACTATTAATACACGTATGTAATTCATATAATGAGCTATTTCAGTTATCATTTGCATTTGTCTACATTTTTCCATAACATGATGATATGTTGCATGGTTAAAGAAATAAAAAAAAAAAAAAGTTTTTCTGTCAGTATTAAATTTTTGTTTTGTACTTCTGTAATAAGTCGTTGAACTGTGTTTTGTGTTTTGCTTGACCAATATGCAGATGAGGGGCGACACTCTGCACGAGAACGCTGATATGTCTTTTATTATCGATTGATCGCATTAATGATTTGTCATTTATTACAAACAGTACGACGCATATGGTCGAGTATGCAAAACAAGTAATGTTTTACTAGTCTCCATATTTAATATTAAAATATCAAAGCTAGAAGTGTAAACTGACTCACTTACAACCTCTTGAATTCGAACTTAACAAAATTCTAATGCAGGTCGCGTGTAGTGTGAGCAGACAACTCTTGAACGTTACATCCGGACATTGATTAACCGTGACATATTTGAAGATATGCATTCCCGAGGCTATTATGTTGGTCATTTGTTCCGCATTAACACTAATGGTGCAAGCTCATCAATCTTTATTAAGGTGATAAGACAACGCGCCATGATGAAGATAAATGATCATGTTTATGTGCAGATACAATTACCCCTAGCCGTCCAATGACAAATGTTTTCACGATGTACCAGCACCATTGCATAGTAACATTCCTAGTAACGTCTACATCTGGAGTTCATCAAACCTCTGATGTTATATTGGAAATAAAAACAAAACAAACCAACAACGTACATCAAAAATGGCTTTGAAATTTTATATCACCAAGAAAGTTATATTAGCCTAATAGAACCTTTTTGATGTGGCTTAAAATGTGGCTTTTACAACGATAAATATGTGCATGACGCCCCCTCCTCTGAAAAAAAAAAGAAAAGAAAAAAAATCAAAAAATGATTTAGCAATCAAAAGCATACAACCATTCTGATAACAAATGGTGACAATAGGAACCAAGACATTGTACAAAGTACAAATGAATACCGTGTACAGATACATTATGAGTATATAATGAGCGAAATATGAAATTACTTGAAGATGGAAATGACAGAAGATTTATAAAGAACAAATGCACGTGGTTATTGTGGACAATTGATTTAATTCCAGGAAACTGTCATTATAAAGCATATGGCACAATAGAACAGACTCGATTGTGTATGGCTTTCTGAATTTAATTAGGAAAATTCATAAATATAACCAGTCCTAATGGCTTCGAGTGATAATAACAGGGCATTTTCCCTAATGTACCATCTTTATCACTGGAGACATTTTCTTTTAAGGACTAGAATGAAATTATAGCCTTGTCATCGTCGTAAAAACACGGAAATAAATCATTTCGACATGATCCGGTATTGTACAATCCTTGTAATTGTCTAACGCTGTGATTTATCACATATTTATCAGTTTTCCTCGCTTATTATTTCAGTTTTAATTAAGTTTATATTTATACCATACCCGCTTTGAAATCCTACACTAGAAATTTATGATAGATCGGTTTCGTTTATTAAATGGGTTTCGATCAATTTTTATACACAGATATTACATTTATCAAAATTTATTACTTTCAGTATGATAAATGTATTTTTACAATTCATTTTCATATGGATAGAAATAAGTTTTCCTTAACTGTTGATAACGCTTCCTCCCTTTAATGGCTCGTATAAAAAAAAAATCTAACATAAAAAAAAAAACGCAAATATTTACTAAGTAGATTTTTAATATCTATATATGCGTATTAAGATTTTCCGTTTTATAAGAATGATTAACATTTCATATTTTCAAATTTCCGCCGTTCGATTATTGTTCTATTATAATGCCATTATATTATTGTTCTACTATAATTTTGAAAATACTTTGAACGACAAAATTAGTTTACTCGTGTAGTGGTATTAACCATATGTGGATTCTTAAAAATTCTAAAGAACTTCTGAATAATTTTAAATCCTGGTCTTTTTGTGAAATTAGTTCTAACAAAACTTTTGATTTTTCAACCCTGTATACCACCATGTGAAATTAAAATTTTGAAAATACTTTGAACGACAACATTATTTTATATTTCTTCCTGTGTGACGTTTACATTCTGACGTCAAACACGCGATTCTATTCTAGAGTTGATGTGAATGCAGTCACAGGATTTCAAATGTTTCAATCCTTTATGTTTTGATTTAAAATACATACATAATTAAGCAATGCATATGGTTGTTAAATTTGATAGATGCTTTTTGTGCTTCTCTATTAAATATTTGTTTGTTTTTGTTCTTATTGAAATTGTGACGCACTGATGACTGCTGTATCCCTATTTTAACAATTTTACCTTTCATGTCTGTTTTATTCACCCATCGTTGTAAATATAATGGAATTTGATGCGACTGTCATACAAGTGAGAGGTTTAGAGCTATAAAACCAGGTTCAATCCACCATTTTCTACACTTGAAAATGCCTGTACCAAGTCAGGAATATGACAGTTGTTGTCCATTCGTTTAATGTGTTTTATCATTTGATTTTGCCATTTGATTATGGACTTTCCATTTTGAATTTTCCACGGAGTTCAGTATTTTTGTGATTTTACTTTTTGCAAATCTTTTCCTTTTACTTAGTCGAAAAAGAAAGTGAAAAGAAATGTTTGTCAATTTCTATTGATGAAAAACTATTGACGGCTAGTTACATGTACAAGGGGGGGGGGGGGGAATCTACGTCATCACGCAGGGTGTCGGCGATTGAAATTGGACCACCATCTTGTCGCTTCAAGGTAAGAATTTTACTTATAATGCCAGTTATATGAGGGTTATGATTATACAAAATAGTCCACCAAAGACTACATAAAGTAGGAAAATAAATGAGCCATCGGTCAATATTATTGGTTATCTCAATTTTTCAAACACTTCGATACCAGTTTTAGGAATTAGGTCAAACATGCAGAATATCGGCAAAATTTTTCATAACAACATATTGATTATCAAGAACCGCCTACTTTATCAACAAATGAACATGTCCGAATTCTTTATTGTACTCGGGGAAAATACTTGTTACTCACAAATATCCGTCATTGTGGTCGAAAAACGTCTTATTTTTAAAAAATAGAAAAAAGACGTCGGCAACACATCGAATATCGAAGGATGTCGGGGACACACTAATAAATTATTAATGTAATTGTCCTTTGATTTTATCAACCATTATGAAGATACAATTAAAAAAAAACAGAATTAGTGTTCCTTGCTTGCTTCCATTTTCAGGATTCAATTTTTGTAAATATTCGAGAAAAAAAAATAGTTTTAGAAGGTGAAAATCTGATTTAGTTTCAGTTAAGCCAGGGGTTCCACAGGGGTCATTTATTGGACCAAGTCTTTTTGATACTATATAAATATATATATATATGTGACATTTCATCTGGCCCTACATCTACCGGGTGTTTATTAAAGGCAACAGCAGTATACCGCTGTTCGAAAAAATAAAAACAACTAAAACTGAAACTGAGGGAAACGCATCAAATATAAGAGGAAAACTACGACACAATAGAAATTCAACATTAAAATGTAACAAACACAGAAACGAACTATTATATAACAATGGCAATTTTCCTGACTTGGTACAGGACATTTTAAGAAAATAAATGGTGGATTGAACAATCGTATGCATGGCCCTGTTGGTCCTTTATCGTGACCTTTGCTCAAGTCTACTGGCGGTTTTGTTGAAATTTCTTCAGTAAGGGGACGACTATTTGATTTTTCTTTGGGGGGGTGGGGAAGGGGAGGGGGGGGGGGCAGGAGGATTTTAAAAATAAATAACTCAGCCTTGATAATCACAAGACTTGACTACACATGTATTATTTATAATAAACAAATCATTTCATGAAAAATTGCCTGTTTTCGAATATCATAATAATAGTTGTGAAAAGGAATAATCAGTCCCTTGCTTTAATGAAAATGAAAAATTTTTCTTCAATAGTGCAGAAAATGAATAATCTGTCCTCTTAGTTTACAAAAATAAATAACCGATCGAAAACAAATCCTCCTACTCCCCCTCCCCCCCCCCCCCAGAATATCAAATAGTCGTCCTCTAATTGACAATGGGTGAAACTTAATATTTTTGGCAGGAATTTATATTTTGATGACAAATGAGGATTTGCATGGTTTTGATTTTTTTAAGGATGGTGGTTTAGTGGGCGATCTGGTCGGCTGGTCAACATCAGGTTGTATTCCCGATCGTTTCCGCCTGCATAAGTTTAAGTTTGATTTGCGTCTTGTCATGACCATTAATTTTATCTGAAAAAATAAGAAATTAGATCTAGTCACATGTTGAATAACATATGTGTTAAAAATAGTATATGATGTGTCCCCGACATCCTTCGATATTCGATGTGTTGCCGACATCCTTTTTCTATTTTTTAAAAATAAGACGTTTTTCGACCACAATGACGGATATTTGTGAGTAACAAGTATTTTCCCCGAGTACAATAAAGAATTCGGACATGTTCATTTGTTGATAAAGTAGGCGGTTCTTGATAATCAATATGTTGTTATGAAAAATTTTGCCGATATCCTGCATGTTTGACCTAATTCCTAAAACTGGTATCGAAGTGTTTGCAAAATTGAGATAACCAATAATATTGAGCGATGGCTCATTTATTTTCCTACTTTATATAGTCTTTGGTGGACTATTTTGTATAATCATAACCCTTATATAACTGGCATTATAAGTAAAATTCTTACCTTGAAGCGACAAGATGGTGGTCCAATTTCAATCGCCGACACCCTGCGTGATGACGTAGATTCCCCCCTTTATGTAAGAGGGTGGTATTGGAAATGAGAAAGGAATGATTTTAAATCATTGGAACCTGCAGTTTAAATAAAATTAAGTTGGATTACCCTTCTGGTTCTTCAGCTTAAGATCTGTTCAACGAGGTTTTGGTCTAGCCTAAGGTATTTTCCTTCTCAAGCTGTGATTTTTAGATGTTTCTTAGACTTCGGACTTAATGTTTATACAAGTTTCCGTTTCAGATACTATACAATACAATATGCTTTTATTTCAAAAACACTCCGTCACATTGACATGTGAAACAAGAGGTAAATTACAAAAAATACAAAATACAATCACATACAATTAAAGAAATAAATAAAACAACTTAGAAGAAATGTAATATATAGAATATTACTTTACTTTACATTATAGTATTTTAATATTATAATATTTTAGTTAACTTTGAAATGAATAAAGACACATCTTAAAGTACGTTAATATTAGTCAATGACAGTGGTCCTTTCATTTTTGCTTCACACGGATATTTCACATAGTACTCTGGAATATGCTGATTTCTGATATTTTTTACTAATATAGAGTTGCATTTAAATAAATAATGGTATTCATTGCCAATTGCAGTTAAACACAAATTATATGTCCTCTCTTCTTTTGGAATGTTAGGATACCTAAACTACATAAGTGTCCTTACAAACAACGGTATATTGCTGGGTCTTCCAAGTACTCCACGAAACCTCTTTCTAAATTATTAACATCTATTTTATCAGCAATCAAAGATGGGCTTCAAAGTTATTGTGAAACTGCCTATTCTAGAGGTGGCGTGAATCAGATGTGGATACTTAAAAATTCAAAAGATCTTTTAGAGTACATACAATATAACTCTCTTTCATCTTGTAACAGTATTAAAACATTTGACTTTTCTACCCTGTACACAAGTATTCCACATTCCAAACTAAAAGACAAATTGAAAGAGTTGATATTACTTTGCTTCATAAAAAAGAATGGCCAACGTAGATACAAGTATCTTGTCTTAGGGAGGGATAAATCCTACTTTGTAAAGAATCACTCTGATTCAAACAAAAAATTCTCTGAAACTGCATGATATTATCAAGATGCTTGATTTCTTTATTGACAACATATTTGTTACGTTCGGAGGACGTGTTTTTAAACAGACTGTCGGCATTCCAATGGGAACAAACTGTGCCCCTCTACTCGCCGACTTGTTTCTTTATTATTATGAGGCTGACTTCATGCAGGAACTTCTTAGGAAGAAAGATAAGAAGTTAGCAATATCCTTTAACTCTACTTTCCGCTATATAGATGATGTTCTTTCACTAAACAATTCAAAATTTGGTGACTATGTGGAACGCATCTATCCAATCGAACTAGAGATAAAGGATACTACAGATACAGTTAAGTCGGCTTCATATCTTGACTTGCATCTAGAAATTGACAATGAGGGTCGGTTGAAAACAAAACTTTACGACAAAAGAGATGATTTCAGCTTTCCAATTGTGAACTTTCCATTTCTAAGTAGCAACATTCCAGCAGCACCTGCATACGGGGTATATATCTCCCAATTGATACGATATTCCCGTGCTTGCATTTCCTATCATGATTTTCTTGATAGAGGTTTGCTGCTCACAAGGAAGCTATTAAACCAAGAGTTCCAAATGGTGAAGTTGAAATCATCCCTTCGTAAATTTTACGGACGCCATCACGAGTTGGTTGACCGTTATGGAATAACCGTTTCACAAATGATATCGGATATGTTCCTTACGTCGTAACTACAATCCCCTTCCCTTTCATGAATATGACCTACCGAATTAGACTATTTACCGGATTTGTAATCACTTAAGCAACACGACGGGTGCCACATGTGGAGCAGGATCTGCTTACCCTTCCGGAGCACCTGAGATCACCCCTAGTTTTTGGTGGGGTTCGTGTTGTTTATTCTTTAGTTTTCTATGTTGTGTCGTGTGTACTATTGTTTTTCTGTTTTTCTGTTTGTCTTTTTTATTTTTAGCCATGGCGTTGTCAGTTTGTTTTAGATTTATGAGTTTGACTGTCCCTTTGGTATCTTTCGTCCCTCTTTTATACCATCTTCCCAGCTCTACTGGAATTTTTACATTGCAGCATCTTAATTTTGAAATATATTTACGTTCGAATGGTGTTAATTTTAAAAGATAGTTTTCTAAGCCAAATATTGTTTTAAAAAGTCCATAAAATTCTCCTCTGGATAAGTTGTCAATTTGACTATGCCATTGTTGAATGAATGAATCTTTTAGTTTTTCTGTCAGTACGATTTTTAGTTGATTTATATCTAATGGTGATTGCTGAGTCCAAATATAGCTTAGTCCGGCATTGTCTAGGATCGATTTAATATAATCCATCCATTTGAAAGTGTGATCATCTTTTAAGTTGAACATAATTTGATAAAGTATACTGCTAAGTTTATTTTCATTGGTGAGAAGTTTGTTCCAAAAACACACCATTCTACATTTTATTACGATATCTATTGGTGTACGACCAAGTTCTCCATATGTCATAAAATGTCAGATAGAATCATTTTCATCACAGCTTGGACAACCGCAATACTTATGTTGATAATAATATTGAATCATTTATCTTTAAGTGATCTTAACTTGTTTGTATTTGGGTTTGGATAACAGTGATTTTACGCTCACTCAGTCTGTCAGAGGCCTTCCAATAGGGATTTAAATATACTGAAAAGTTAAAGTATACAAAGTTAAAAATCATTAAGTACCGAGAATTCAGAAAAATTGTGCTTAATATACGGATAAAGCAATCTATGTCTGATGGTTGATAATTTTTTTTTTTCAAATAATTTATCATTTTACAATGGTAATTTTGCAAAATAAAGAAACATAAATGAACATTCATGTCAACCCAAAAAGTTCTGAGTAACTTGCTCGTGACACCACCGCCCACCAGCAGTGGAATCAACTCGATGGTTGTTCACCTGGATATATATGGGATATACATTTACCAACTCATTATAATACGTCACCAGTGGCAGCGTCTGACCAGAAAGTTGATGAACCAGGCTAATTTCAAAGAATGTCTTTCCATTTTTCTTAAACATTTCATAGAAGATACTAGGTATAAAAAATGAAAATGAATTATGATTGCCAATGAGACAAAACTTCACAAGAAACCAAATGAAACATAAATTAACAACTATCATAGGTCATCGTACGGTGACCTTGTTGATAAATATTCCATATCAACTTAAAAATAATACATGATGGTCTTGAAGCATAGATACTAGGTACCGACGTTGTTTATCATTATAATTACGCATTCAAGTATTCTATTTATTGTTTTTTGTGCATTTTCAACCTTTACTGTTAAGTCCCTTTTTGGTAATATCCTTTTGGCGTGGCTCACTATTTATACATTGCCATTGTGTTATTGTGCTATGGTCACCATTTTATTCTTGTCTTTCATTGTTGCTATTGTGCTTTGTCTATAGAATGTATACATGTCATTTTTTTTTAATTTATTGACATAGTTGTTTCTTAGATTATATTACAATGTTGACTGCTGTATCCCAATTTTTATGATTTATTCCTATTACATTGTTGTTAATATAATTACATTTAAGGCGACTCATATTATCACATACAAGTAAGAAGTTTAGCTAGATTCAAAACCAGGTTTAATCCACCATATTCTACATAAGGAAATGTCTATTTCAAGGCATGGATATGAGAGTCGTTTATAATTAGTTTGATTTTGCATTTCGGGACTTTCCGTTTTGAAATTTTTCTTGGAGTTTTTTTATTACCTTTAGATATATTTTTTGTTAATGACAGACCTCTTTATATCATTATATTAACACTGGTTTAACAGGCATCCGGAATTCTCAAACACCCAGAACTTGACAGCCAAGTTTTTATAATTATATAAAGTTGAATACCTTTTCATCATTATTAATATCATTTCCCTTGGACTCAGGTTTGCTGTGTAATATTCTAGTTTCTCACAAAATTTATGGTGTCAGTAAAATACTTCAAGGTATAGTTTGTTTTCACAAGATGTACCTATATATTCCACCTTCCTCACTCACCTCCATCCTCATCTTTGGTTTTTTTTTCAGTATTATATTTAAAGTGAACTGAATATGTCTGTTTTTGTGTGAATTAGAATGTTTTATTTATGTGTTAACTTGCAATTTTTCGCTAAAAAATGTTTTTCTGCAACATGACACCACAGTAAAACAGGTAAGCATTTTAGCAGACGTCATGTGAATTTCTAACTTTGTTTTTATAAACTATGATTTAATAGACGTAGCATAAAAGCTTTTAATTTTCATCTTAAAAATGGATGAAAGGAGTGGGTCATATATAACCGCATGACCAGAAAGCTTATATCAGTTTGAATTTGATACCAGTGTCTCCAGTATAGTTGATAAATCACTTTTACTGTAAGTATCAGTGAAACTAGTCTTAAATCATCATTTTTATGGGTAATTTCTATGCAATAGATCTCAGACTTTTGAACAAACATCTATTTTGTCATACAAAATTGGATTCTATATGGAAAAATTATACAGAAAATAGCGTATTATTGTTTTTGTTAGTAATTTCCATCCCTAAGTAGTCTCAGAATACAATAAATATCAGAGAACAGGATCCGATAATGACTACTGTTTTGTTTTTCAAATGATGGCAAAAATAATATTGATATTCTTACGTTGTCTAATTGACAAGTTAAAGCCGTGTAATATTTAACAATTGTCATTACGTTATTAGAAAGCTAGCATAATTGATATAAATGGTTCATAGGTCAACAACATTGATTTCTCTTTGGCAGCTGTTTTATAACGTGTAATAAATCACTCGCCATAAAAGGGCATACAGTTTTGATTTTTGTTTTGCAATTTCCTTAATTAATGCAACGACAAATTTAGCAAATCAAAGGTATGATAATGTATAACTAAAATATGTGTCTCTAAGGTAAATTCAAAAAGGGGAAGTCAATAAGTACTGACAAATTCAAACTTTATCAACCAATGGAACGATCTGAAAACAACAGTCATAGTCCTGACTTGGCACAGGCATCCATTACCAACAAGTCATCGACAATGATCTTCACGATATTTTTACTTTAGCTATATTGTTTATACAGTTTATTAGTTGGTTAAAATGAATGAAAACTATTTTTTTAACTGAGATGCTTCAAATTTGTTTATTATTTTTCGTGGTTTTATCGAGAAAAAAAAAGGAAAATCACAAAAATACTGAACTCCGAAGAAAATTCAACACTGAAAGTCCCTAATCAAAATGCAAAATCAAACAAAAGCTCAAACACACCAAAGGAATGGACAATAAACTGCCATATTCCTGACTTGGAACAAGCATTTTCGTATGTAGAAAATAGTGAATTAAACCTTGTTTTTATATATATATATATATAGCTAGCTAAACCTCTCAATTGTATGACAGTCACATAAGATTCCATTATATTGACAACGATGTGTGAATAAAACAAACAAACATAACAGGTAAAAATGTCAAAAACGGGGATACATCTGTCAATAGTGTGTGATGATCAAAATCACTATAAAACAAACGAATATGTAACAATTTAACATTTGTTTTGAAAAAGTATATATTTTGCTTTACAGTCGTGAGTACTACATTATGTCGATATTGTTAACTTATGATTTGACATTACAGTAGGCCATGTGTTTCTTAGACTGTTACACTAAACCATCGGATGAGTACTGGTTGATACTTTAGTCAGGGAAAACCATTTTATTTTTTTTATTCTTTATTGGCTTTGAAAAAGCTTTCATTAACAAATGGATTTTGAACAAAAATACTGAACTTCAAGGTGTATTCAAATAAGGGGTAGTTCATTAAACCTGACAATACCAACCGTTCGACCATGGGTTAAACAAAGTTTCATAGCTGCTTAATCTGAGTACTCGTATATCACCGAATAATGTAATTCGTTTCTTGTTTTGAACGCTTCATACTCATCAACTAAGATAAGCCATTCACACACATTAACAGTTTGTTCTTATGTTGTACTTGTACGATGGTCGAGGTGAGCCGACAAAAATACCATTTAAACTTTGTATAGTACTGTACAGAAAGTTACTATTTAAACTTTGTATAGTACTGTACAGAAAGTTACTATTTAAACTTTGTATAGTACTGTACAGAAAGTTACTGTTTAAACTTTGTATAGTACTGTACAGAAAGTTTGTACATAGTACTTTCTTGTTGTTTTACTTCCTGGTTAAAAGATAGTACTCTGTACAGAAAGTTGGTACATATTACCATCTTCTTGTTTTACTTCCGGATTGAAAGATAGTACTCTGTACAGAAAGTTTGTACATAGTACTATCTTGTTGTTTTACTTCTGGATTGAAAGATAGTACTCTGTACAGAAAGTTTGTACATAGTACTTACTATTTTGATATTTTCCTTCCGGATGAAAAGATAGTACTCTGTACAGGCAAGTTTGTACAGTGTACTATCTTTTTATATGATCAGAAAGTACAGGAGAAGAATTTTTGGAGACTACAATGTAGTTATTTGATTTATCGACGCATTTTTATCTGGATCTTTCATCATGTTCATTGACTTTCATTATAAATTGTAAGTAAATACTAGATATAAAACAGTCGGTAAATAAAGTATGTCAAATTCTTCAGCGAATTATATTTGAATGCAGTTCCTTTAAACAACATACGTAATAAATCTCAAGACTTTACACCGTTATATTTAATTTCCTTTATTTGAAAGTTTGTTGCCTATAACTAAGATAATACCTAACAGTGTTTCTGGATTTTTTGCTTATACTATTACAGCATGGGTTCCTTTAAAAAGTTTACTAACTCTTTCCTTGATTTAGCAAGGTATTCTTTGATATTTTTGTTACGTTTATACGCTATTATAGGCACCTGGGTGAAGATTTCACTGCATTGTATATGTCTTTTTGCAGATTTCTCCAATGTTTTCTTATAACTTTACTATAAAGGTTTTTTACCATTGGATTATATTTAGTAATGAGAGTGAGTGGAACATTCTTTGTCCTATCGGCCTTCAATAAAGTTGTTTTTCTGTTTGTGGTATTTTTAACGTTTCTAATAACATTCTCTGTTTTATTTTTACAGTATCCTCTTTCAACTAACTTATCTTGTAAGCTAGTTAAATGTATATAATTCAATGACGTCACTATTATTTTTAATATGACGTATAGATTCACACACTGTAATACTTGTGAATGTGTGTTTCGGAAAACTTTTGAAAAGGGACCCATGCTGTAATAGTATAAGCAAAAAATCCCGAAACACTTTTAGTTATTATCTTAATTATAGGCAACAAACTTTAAATGAAATTAGATAAAACGGTGTAAAGTCTTGAGATTTATTACGTATGTTGGTTGAAGGAAAGGAACCGCATTTAATTATAATTCCTGTTTTGGGTCTGTAAACTAACTTGATCGATCGCGTACGCTGGTGAACTTTTTTCATTGTGGTGTTTACAGAATGTATAACGCTTTTTAACAGAGGTTTTTCAGTTTTATGCAGCTTTTCCAGAAACAAATAGCATATGTATAAATGTTATTTGTCACTTTTCAAAGAAAAGTCATGGACTCTTTGCAATTTATACATATTTTGTCCCATTACACATATCATTTCTTTTTTTTAATACTAAATCAAATAATTTGTGTTTTAATCATAAAAAACAATGATGACAGTTCAAAACATTGTCCGTACAGAGTACTTTCTTTTTACCCGGAAGTAAACCACAAGATAGTACTATGTACAAACTTCCTGTACAAAGTACTATCTTTTAATCTGGAAGTGAAAAAAAGATGGTATTATGTACCAACTTTCTGTACAGAGTACTATCTTTTAACCAGGAAGTAAAACAACAAGAAAGTACTATGTACAAACTTTCTGTACAGTACTATACACAGTTTAAGTAGTATATTTGTCGGCTTACTTCGGCCATCGTATACTTGAACCCTATTGTCTCTCAAAAGGGTTCAGCGCTTAAAATTATGTTTAACCCCTTCATATATTTAGCATGTTTGTTCAAAGTCTGAAGCCTTCGTTGATTTAAGTTTCGTAAATCTTTTTGTTCTCGATAGATAAGCCGATGAGCTTTCTCGTGTTACTTTCGGATTAATTTAGGAAAATATGAATGGTTCTCTTCATTCAAATCTTAAATATGCATCGCCTAGCTATAAAACATTATTTTATTAAATTGAATTTAAAGAGGGACAGTCGTTTTTGATAACCTGCTTTCTTTTGTTTAAGATAACAACTTACAACATTTTGAAATACAATGTTGTTTGCAGGTTGAGCCAACCATCATCCAGAATATATATCTATGATCGTTTTAATATATTAACATCAGTAAAGTGAAAGAACATGGTTTTATCGAGAAAGAAGTCGTAAACACAAAAAGTCTAGTACATATACTATTATATATGTATAGTTAAATTGAAAACAAAACACTTTGAAAAAGAAAATATGTGCTAATAAAATACTGAATTGCCTTGTTCAAACCTTGCACCACTATATATAGCAGGTGATATTTATCCGATTTGTCCTAAAAAAATCACCTAGAGAACATTCAGAAAAACCTCTTTAGACTTTTAAAAGTGATTATGAGATTGTTTTATAGTCGATTCTTGATTTACTTTACATCAAAATGAATGCGTCACTTAGTAACAGGGTATGGTAAAGGAGTTGTTCTCTGACCTCACTTCAAAAAGTCGTTTGATATACCATTTTGTAAATATTATCCGAAATATAACTCATCAGTCACATCAAAGGAATACCTTTGACAGGTAAAACTATAAGTAAATATACTTAACACATTTTATATTGTAAAAGTCATGGTGATGATCTCACCCCATATTGTTATATTGACAGTTCTGTCAATTTTCCTCATTGATTTCAGCTTTAGTTTGACAGGCCGGAGCAGATACTTAATTTATTATATCTATCATGACAAGGAATCATTACATTTTATTTAGTCTATACAGATAATAGTATTCTAGTCATAAATAATTCCTCTTTGTCATATTAACTTGTCTAGAAACAATGTAAAACATACAAAAGCCTCTTCAAGAAACTTAATTCAGTTGCACAATTTTCTATTGTTGTTGTGGTACAAGCATACTATAAGGATCATTTGGGAAATGAACGAAAATATAAATTTTTAACAAACAAAATATATAAAGTATAAAGACCAAAGTCAGATTAATTTAATCTTATGGAAGACACCTCTAGCATGTAAGAAAAAAAATAATTACGATATAGTGGACAGAAATCGGGTTAGATATATGTATTTACAATATAACAACGATAAATTAATTAATTAATTTCTATTAAGCGGTGTATTAGATTATATAATTTAGATTGAAAAATGTCCGTGTTTGTCATCATGCCCAGCCGCAATTATAAAGAGCTGCAATTAATCCTCGATGATTAGTTATTATATTTTGTAAATCTCATGAAACTTTTACATAAATCAACTCTGCAGATAAAACTACCAACGATTTTATTTGACAGATAATGTTTATTTATGCAACTTTTACTGACCTTACGGAAATTCTCGTCTGTCTTAGGACGCAGGAAATGACGTTGATAAACGCTGCCATTCTTATACTGTCATGGAAGCTGTTAATTTTCAACAACATTTTCATGTTCTGAACCATTTGCAAGTAAAATATAATTATGACTCAAAAGTTCAACCTTAAGTTCTTTGTTTTCTGTATTCCTAACACGTTTTTGTTACAAATATGAATTATTGTTGCATTTTGATAAATGTTCAACTGTCGAGATACGAATTTTCTTATTATTTTGTGTTTTATAAACCATGACACAAAATAATTTATTTCAAAAGAAGTTAAACAAGGCAGAACAAAACGATAAAAAAAAATGTATACAGAAATGTTGAAACCTGTATGTATAAAAGTCTAAAAGTATATTCTGAAATAATTATATCTGATAATAATCTTAAAAGGTTCGTTACTGATAATACTGCGTTTTTCTGGAAAACTGCGGCTTTTAATATGTAAGACCTGTATTTGTTTCTTTTCAAAAGTGAAGATGAGAAGTATAAAAAAAATCACCAAAGATACCAGGCATATAATTGTGTACGCCTGACTCGTTTTCGTCTTAAAAAGACTAACTAATGACACTCGATTCAAAATTGTTTTAAAGCCAAATAAAGTACGTGGTTGAAGAGCATATAGTCTCCTCCTTAACTGTGCTTACCAGTCTTATTTCATTTATTTTAAGTTCAGATCAAAGTTGCTAATTCTATTGAGACAAGAATGATTGCATCACATCCTAATTGTCTTTCTTGAAACCAGGTTCAAGTCAGGAATATGACAGCTGTTATATAATAGTTTATTTCTACGAATGTTGCATTGTGGTTGGTTGTTTTTCTTCAACTTTTGTGTTCTGTTATCTCGTTGTTTTTCTCTTAAAGTTGATTTGTTTCCTGTACCAAGTCAAGAATTAACAGTTGTTGTCAATTCGTTTGATGTGTTTGTGCTTTTGATTTTGCAATTTGATTAGGGACTTTCAGTTTTGAATTTTCCTCGGACTTCAGTATTTTTGTGATTTGAATTTTTCCCTCGGTTTTAGTTTGTAACCCGGATTTGTTTTCTGTCAATCGAATTATAACTTTTGAACAGCGGTATACTACTGTTGCCTTTATTTGAATATAAACTGATCGACAATTTGAAGTATAATCTATGACAGGCGGATGATTTCTGATGTTTTGCTTTGAACTTTCCATTTGTTAATGATAGCATATCAACTGACAAGGCCTATGTTGCTTCCACATGCCAGATGATATCAAATGTCATGCATAGTTTCTTATTATTATGTATGGCGATTCATAAAAACATAAATATTAAAACTAAAATATTCTAAAACAAGGCATGAGTTAGAACGACTGAAATTCGCATTTCATAAAATCTGCGGTTATCAAGAAATGTTTGATCGTTACTGTGTATGAGTTTGGTCGTCTAAAAAACATCTTAACACTACCATAGATACTATAAGTCTACTATTGTCCATGGCATCTCATTATTATGATATGATTTTAATGTTATTTAATTTGACAAGTGTTATTGCATGTGACGTTGAAATTGTATGGCTGATTATTTTTGCATAGCCAAAAATGTTTTAATGCTGTCGACACACCTGGTCACATCTAAGGTCATGCGATTCAGATTATTGCTATTCCCATTTATACCTTGTGTTATAGGTTGCGCTTTGTAAATACAGTTGTTTCACAAAGCACGCCTCTTGTTTTATAAATAATAGATATTTTGTTTTGTTTACGTACTGGTTCCCAGATACAAAACATAGAGAAAATTAAACACTATAAATACAGATGGCGGTAAAATTGAAATCTGATCTGATTCAGAGTAAAGGGAAGAATAGTAACGAATTGTTTTGACCTTTGAATACAATAGTAGTGCATATCAACTTTCCATTCTAGGATATTATTTTTTTACGGATTTTATACCAAAAGTGGCACAGTTTTAGCCGTATAGGGAGTTCCTATGGAAAATTGCATTGTCTATATTGACAGAAGTGCAGCCTGTAAATAACTGAAATATTCAGACTGAAACTTCATAGTTTTACCGAACGTACCAATAGACGTGACTGATAAGTCTATGAGAGACAATACAACACTTTTCATTTAAATCCTAACAGTATAGATTTATAAAACTTGTCAATCATTCACAAGCTTTATCTGATTAAACTTCAATTTAAAGTTGAAAAATTAAACTAATTTAAAACATAAAATTAAACTAGTTGTTGTTTATGATTCACATTAACCGCTGTTACCACAGAAAATTACGTTTCTGTCAATCAATCAAAACGAGGCTAAATTGATGTAACGTAGTGAATACTACAATACAGCTGATTGATCCCGATAATGGAGTTCCAAGGGACATTTCTTCCAGTATCTAAATTGAATCAGTCCGGTCTCTGACTTTGTAGATGGGAATTTTGATCTTTAGGGCAAATTCGTGTCAATTTTTTACATCGATTTTGCGATTTGGTGTCCAGTTTATTAAAATGATTTATGTGTATAGCTATAGCCGAAACCATTTGATTTCTGCCTGATCACATTTGTTTAACTCTTCCAGACTTATTATTGACTGATGCACTTAATCATTCTGATCAGAACATACACCATCATGTGTCAATCTTTCTCTACAGAACGGTGCTTAAGAAATGTAGAAAATACATCAAAATTGTAGTTTCATTTCGTTTTACCACAACACACAAATCATTTCATTTATTTCCTGGGACATATATCAAATGTTGGATACAAACCTTAGTTTTGACACTGTATATAATTATATAAATGATATTATCCGTTTACATTTTTAACTGAAAATATACTTTAAAATCTAAGCATGATTAGGAAATGTTTTACCTGCTTTGCACATATGATTCTTTTATGTACCCATACATGCCCATGAAATGCCCAAAACCCTTAGATTCTAAACATGTAATGACCTTTGCAAAACAAAACAAAATATCACTTGATTGCGAATGCACATTTTCCATGTGTCCATCCTGCTTATGCACACTATAGGAATCTGAATAAATAACGGTCCGAGAAAGTAGATTAAACCACACAGTTGGAGGGAGCATTAATATGTTAATGATTTCTTTGAATAGAAATGTCTCTTCGCTTATGTTAAAACTTACAACTTGAAAACAAGTTCCATTTCAAGAGAACCCCATTTCGTTACAATATATATAACTTTCCCATACCAGGGAAATTGAAAACAACTGTTCGAATAATGAATCTGAGTTCTTTCAGTTCACACACCCAAAGACCTAGAAAAATTGAAAATAAACATAGAAATAAATTCATTCCTAAAATTGTGTGAGTCATTTACCTTTTCTATTTTTTCATGAAATTTTAAAATAAAAAGTGTACAAAGGACACAAATTAAGTATATTTTTTGTTATTAATTGTAATGTTTGATAGTGACAGTAATATTAGCTGATATACAATGTATGAAACCAAACGTTGATTTAATATGCAAGTGATTCAAGCAAAAACAAATACTCTGAAGAATATAGCTTAATGCCTGATATGGGTACAAGCATTTAGTAGGATTCTGTTTATTAATGGAAAATTGTGACATTTTGAATGACAAGGCACTTAAAGTCGTCATCAATCTGATGAAAATTTAATCAAGTTCCATTCTTTATAGCTATAGGGACAATATTTATAGAAATCAATCATTACAGTCCTATTGGACAGAATTTCATAAGGTCCGGAAAATTGTCTTCCAACACAAAACGTAATTGATCATTTCTGGCAAGTAAACAATGAAAGTTATGACACGTTAATTCTTACATGATTTATAAGGGTTAGAATGAAGTAATTATATTGAGTTTGGGATTCATAGTTAGAAACCTCAGGGATTTTTCTTTAGACTTGTATAAATCGCCATGTAGTGTTTTGAGATTTAGATAAGAAGTTCAGGGTATGTTAGTGAACGGTGTATCTGACTTATCTATTTGCAGTATATATTCATCAGTATGATAATCAATTATGCTAACTTTGATTTTGATAATGCGGTAAAAAAATCAAATCAAAAGTGAAAATTTAAAGAATAAAAGTTATAGCAGCACATGGATACTTCCCTTTTTTTCTTCATAATTTGAGCATATATCATCTTCATCACAGATTATCTGTTGAACCATATATATGGTGTTTTTTTCTACTTATGTGCCGCTCGAAAGTTATTAAATGTAAACGTTATTTTATCTAAGTTCCGTTTGTCACCACAAATTAAGATTTATTTTTTGTTGTTGTAAAAAGCTGTTTTGATAAACCGGAAATCAACAATTCATATAAGATATGAAAATAATGTAATCTAAGCTAGGTTGTATAAATTAACACTCACCCAGGATACCATGCTGATAAAAGAGAGGTAAAAGATACAAAAAGGACATTCAAATTTTTAAGTACGAAATAAACTGAAAAAGCCATGGCAAAAAAATTATAAGACCAAACGAAAAAGAACAGTTTAAAAACACATCATTGCAAACAGATCCTGATTAAAATGTGGCACACGTCGTGTTGCTCATATGAATATAAACCCCGTGATGAGTCAAATTCAGGATATAACAGTCGGGGTGAAGGAGGACAGGATTGTGGTCAAGACGTCATCTATAAAACCGATATTCTAAATCGATTAACCAACTCGTGATTATGTGGCATAATTATAATGTAATAAATACGAAAGATGCGCGTTTTTTTCTTCAAAAGACTCGCCAGGCATTCAGAAACGAAACAATAAAAAGAGAAAATCATCTACAAACTTGAAGAGCATAGAAACCCCAAGTCCAAAAGACTTGTGCCAAATATTTTAATGACTGTCATGTGGGTGGTACTGAACAGTTTGATAAATATTAAAATGTAAAATCAGAAAAAATACTGAACTCAGAGGAAAATTCAAATTGAAAGTACTAATGAAATGGCAAGATCAAAAGCTCAAACACATCAAACGAATGGTTAACAACTGTCATATTCAAGTGACGATATTATCAACAACGCTGAAGAGCATTGAAAACCCAAAATTAAAAAAAATGGTGCTAAATTTATCTTAGGTCGTCTATACGATTATCTTATTACACATTTTTATGATTGTTTTTTTCCTGGACTGAAATGCGAAGTTATGTTTTATTTGATCAATCTTTTATGTTTCTGTGTACCTCATCTGCAATTGAATCATAGAAAATGCATCTTCAACATTTCAAATAATTTGCGCTTATGAAAATTAGTTGTAAACTATCTATCTACTCTATTTTTATCTAATTCAAAAGATGCATCATATCTCTTTGCTTCTTACTATACTTTTAGTGAACATAAGTATATATATACTACGCATTTATTCGCATACTATTATAGGCATACAGATGTTTTATATAATGGCAAATGTTTGACGTAGAAATGCGTCTCATTGTAACAATAGTTTAACTATACCGCATTAATGCATGGTCTAATGTTTGTCATATATGAACGAACTGTCTTAATGATACGCATATGGTATCATATCGTCATGGTAATAGATTTGTCTTAGTGCTATACCTTTTGTAAATTTTCTTTTGTGACATCTGTTTTTCCTCCAGTGTAAATTGTCAACTTTTTCTCTGTTATATTCATGCAAGTTGTGAAAAAAATCCGAAATCTGAATCCTCGTCAGTTGTTATTTTGTCTTACAAGTTTTCATTTTGTATGATTGGAACTTCTGACGTTACTTATTGTTAATTATGCATATTGTTAATATGCTATATATGTTTACACTTTACATGTATTTGATTATACTGATGAGCCGAAAGGCTCAAAGTTAATAAAGAATTTGTAATTAGAATTTGTAATTAGAATTTGTAATTAGAATTTGTAATGATTGTATGTTGCTCTTTAGAATTTGATTATTTGTGTTTTTGGATTGCTGTCTCATTAATGATTACCCTACATCTCCTGTTATACACCTTGGTGAACCAGGAACAAATTATTGTAAAAGCCCTTTAGTGATAATTGATCCTATGTAAAATATGTTAATATTTTGGTTAGTTGGAGAATATGGTGTTGATGACCAGTTTTACACTCTCATCCTGTACAATATGCTCAAATCTTTTATACTCAAAGAGATTTTAGGCTTATCTGTTCATCGTTTATGTTTGTGCGTTGGTCATAATACATATTTGGTAATTTGTGTCGTTGGGCTGCTGTATCATAAGAAAATACGACCAATTCATGTCTACTTCCTTTTATTTAAATACCTGTAAAACAAAATACATTGAACATTTGTTATTCCAAGAGAGAACCAATTACAAGATCAAAAACATTTTTTTTTTTAATTGAACAAAATCAGTATTATTGATGTGGAGTATGATAACTTGAATTTTTGAATATCACAAACATTTAAGGAATAAACATTTTTCAAGAATGTCTTAAACAAAGGATGTTATTATTAATTGTATTGCACATTTGACAGTGTAAGTGACATGTCAAATTATGTCGGGTCTATCCGAGTCGTGTAATTAGATTTTTGTGTTTGCTAAATGGAGTCTGTAGGACTGAGGTCATCCATATCTGCTCTATCTTTGATTTTACAATGTCTTTTTCCATGAACCAATATGTGTAATGAACGAATCTATCACCTAAATTGAAATATTCTTTGATTTTTCTTGACAATTGATTACTGTGACCAAAAGCCTACCGACCTTTTCGAACACCTCGTTTGTCTACTGCGTCAAATATGACGTTGACAAACGGTTTCATTATTCCGTGTGTCACCACTGTTGTAAATTAAAATGTTTCGGGAAATACTGCTATATGATAAATTGGAAATGAACAATTACCCCTGGCTAAATAACTTCATTCATTTCATATTTTCAAATGCCTAAATATAAAGTCAGATACTTCTAGCTTACTTTCTATGCTCGACATGTTTTTTGTGGATTTAGGTAAGTTTATTTTCTTCCTTAAAATATCTTTTGCATGGACAATAAATAAAACACTATTTATCATCTCAAGAGTATATAAAATTAATCAAAAATATCTAAACTTAAGTCCTTAAAGTGTCAAATTTCATGACTTTATTTAAATATCGGTAGAAATAGGTCCAATATCTGGAGAAAACACAACATTAACTTAAGCAGCTGATAAAAAGCAATATGCATCACAAGAAAGTGTTAAGTAAACGAGAACTTTGGTATACCCACGTAGAGGTTTGATAAATTGTGTCCTTATAACTTCCCCCGATAAGCAAACCTGGGTATTAGGGATCTTTGAACAAGGATACAAAGATATTATCTCTGAATTGGTTATAAATCTCTAATGTCAAACTTCAAAGGAAATGGCTTTTAAACTTTGATAGGAAAGGGTACACAGTGATAAACTGAAACAAAATAAATTGCCTAATTAAGTGTGAAAGATAGCGTTTAATGACGTCATTGTCTGCCCAGTAGTATTATATGTTTGCTGTTACTTTCTAAATTCACAAGATTGTAATTGGTAATATAATAATAACTTTTGATAAATTATATTTTGGAATACATTTATTCTGGCCTATCATTATTTCATACTAAGCAACAGTTTGAAACATTTTGTATGCGGAAGGCGTTTATATATTTCATGTAAGAGGTTTTAAATAGGCGGAGCGAATGTTTTATACATTTCAAGCAGTTTGTATGTATGATATCAAAATTAACTGATTTGATCCTTTGATGTGAAATGAAAAACGCCTTTTGCTTTAATTCTATTCTTTTTGATTCAAGTGTTAAACTCATCACGACCACCGGGTATGCTTATCGCGTAAACGGTTTTTCTCAAACATAACACTGATTTTATGATGCAGTAAAAGAAAATTTCACTTTGATAAGAGTTGCAAGTTATGCTTTATTTATACTAAGAAATATCTTCATTTTGACCACGAGTAATGTTTAAAAGATGCTAAGAAGTAGCTTTGATTCAATTGCTTTTTTTGTAAAGAAGTTTCTATCGAAGTGTCAATTTAGTTTATATAATTTGCGTATGCCCGAATATGAAGCCCTACTGTCATAGTTTACCAAAGCCTATATCCATTTTATTGTGAAGAAGAAATTAGCTATGGTATATGTTTTGGTATTTTCTGATATATCCATATATCCATGCAAAAATAACACATTTATCTTATTAAAACAAAACTGAGTACTTTTTACCATTTACTGGTTATAAAACACCGAATATACAAAGAATTTTACCTGGTAAGAATATTTATTTATTTTTTACTTGAGAGTTGTGGTTGTATGTGAAAGATATTTTATACAAGATAGACAAAAAAATTAAAAATCCGTGGTCACCTTAAAATAGGATACCCCCTTTTTTCACTTATCAAACAGGCTAAATAAAAGTGATGTTATGGTTAATATTTCCAATTTACCGTGCAGGCTTAACGCTTTATGCACATCAAATGCGGTATATATGGTTTTTGATTATACACTATGTGTTTATCTATCCGTGACTGATACCCCGATCAAATATTCAACTTCCAACCATCACAACGTATCACAAAGTAATGAATAATGTATAAATCAAACCCGGATGACATTTTATGGGTAGTTTATTATATACAGAACAAAAAATAGGGATTTAAAGTGGTCATACTATTAAGATGAAGATCAAATTTATTCGTCTACCCTGTCAAGAGAAGACCACACATTTGCTAGAT
This sequence comes from Mytilus galloprovincialis, assembly GCF_965363235.1. Taxonomy (NCBI): domain Eukaryota; kingdom Metazoa; phylum Mollusca; class Bivalvia; order Mytilida; family Mytilidae; genus Mytilus; species Mytilus galloprovincialis. Next base: position 69,532,560 of record NC_134846.1, read on the forward strand.
GTTTATCATCAATCATGTATTTTCAAAAATAAATTATAAATTCTAACATGGTGTGGCTTCATAATAGTAAATCCCATCAAAACGTCCACATGAAGCCTTATGAATATTAATATTTCAATTATGCGTTTGTGGTATTCAAATATACATATATGTAATCGATCCATAATGTGTTCAATTATAAATACATGAGTGAAATCTGAAAATACCTAGATGAACAAACCCGTCTGATGTAATTTCAAATTTCAAATATAGAAAGTAAATGTGTTTCCAACATATATAAAAAAAAAAACAATATACCTGTGTAGGTTGTATTTTCATTACTTTTTATTATTATAGTAAATTATTATCCGCATCAAAGTTATATGTTCTTTGCAACCATAAAGTAACTGTGTTTCCTATCGGAATTTCTACACAAAAATTACTTCACATTTAAAAACCAACTTAGTTTTCTTATTCATTTACTTAAAAAGGCGTAAATATTTGAGCACTGTTTTTTTAGTAACGGAATCCATTCTAAATTCCGGAATGTGTTAAATAAAATATGTAAACTCATAGTTAATGTGTAATTAGTAACTCATAGTTAATGTGTAATTAAAGAAGAAGCAACTATAATCATTCTGGAGTCATTGAATAATAAGTAACAGAGTATACGTAGAATATTAAATCAGCATACATACATACATACATACATACATACATACATACATACATACATACATACATACATACATACACATGTAATATATTTCCATTTAGTGGACTTTTCGTCGTTTTATTTCCCTTCATACTATTGGAGTTTTTTTTTCCTTCACTTTTGCCTCTTTGTATGTTTAAAAACATCAACTTTAATGAAATTACGCCAAATTTGAATAATGGAATAACTATTCTTCCATACCATGAATATATATTTTCTTGCTGCATTTAGAAAATACCCCCACCTTAGTATCAATATACCAAGTTCATTTGCATATGGAATATACATTTCGGTATTCAAAAGTTGCTTGCAGCTGTACTCAGACTTTGTAAAACGTCACTAATGTCTGAGCGAAGATTTTTTAAACCAAGGTTATGTCAAAGAACGTCTCGTCTTTTTTCTAAAAAACTTCATTAAAAGGTACCAAGACCTAATACATTCCGTATCAACTTCACAAATAATACAGGATGGTCTTGAAGTATTGATTCTCGGTACTGACGTTATTTATCATTTTAATAACGTTTTGTAGTGTTCTTTTACTTGTCTTTTTGAATATAACTTTTACTGTTTAGACTATTTCTGTTGATATTCATTTGACGTGACATGGTACTAATACATCCCGTCATTGTGTTATGGTAATATTTTGTATTCTTGTCTTTCATTTTTGCTTATGTGCTTTGTATATATGCATTTTTGTGTTTCTTTGTTACATATCTGTTTGTTTTTTATAGTGATAAGGATTATAATACAATGTTGACTGTGATACCTGTATTTTAAAATTTTTACCTATCATGCCTGTTTGTTTTGTTCATACATTGTTGTCAATATAATTGCATTTGATGCAATTGCCATATAAGTGGAAGCTTAAGCTAGCTATAAAACCAGGTTTAATCCACCATTTTCTACATTAGATATCAGTAATATGAAAGTTGTTATTCATTCGTTTGACATGTTCCAACTTTTAATTTTGAAACTTAATTATGGACTTTCCGTTTATGATTTTCATCGGAGCTCAGTATTTTTGTGGTTTTACTTTTTTCAGTAACGGTGTTTTATATTCTAAATCCTGAAGAAACTTGTGAGATACTTTTATAATCACTCATGTGTTTATCCATATTGTTATAGGTTCCGGACTAGTAAATTATTTAAACAAATTCTCTGTTTTTGACCACTTATCGAAGGATTTTTTAAACGAGTTATACGACGGGTGACACTTATTGGGCGTTGCTTCTGGCCCTTCCGAACCACGTGAGTTTGCTTTTGTTTTCGGTGAAGTTCACCTTTTGTTTTCCGTGTAGAATTCAATGTTTTATAAGTATACTTTTCGTGTAATGTACTTTTAGACTTGGTAAAGACTTCTTTTTTTTTTAATTTCACCCTAAACTAAAAGTGATCTTCACAGGTAACTACAAATAACCGGGAAGTAGGCAACTCTTTTAGTGGTGAGAAAGTTGATACTTTAAGGATCTGGTCATTTATGTTAGCAAAAAACGTTCTGAGTCACATTTTTATGAGGTTTGAAATAAAAACTGGTGAAATGATTCAAAATTGATCATATAAGCCATGTATGATTGATTATACCCAATATTCTAATACACTAGTGGCAAAAAATACTCAATCTTGTCAAAATTGCAAATCTTATTTTCACTTTTGATAAATCTCTTGTATACAAAATGCTGTTATGAACTGTTTTAAGTGGGAAATGATTTATAGCATTTTGATACGATATCGACAGTTGTGTATGCTCATTTGCACCGACTCCATTTATTTGTCAACGAAAATTCATACGTCCTCAAGCTTAAATATAAACGTATATCGACATTGTCATTCATTTCTTTTATGTATCCGTCAAATTCTCTGGATTACATTTCTCATACAGAAGATTACTCCGTATAAAAATTAGGAATTGGCTATTTTGAAAATAATTTCAGCATTTCATAGAGAAAATTGTATTTGTTAGTTGTGAGTGATTTATGAGGACCCAAATACATTGTTCACTAGAATGCTTTTATTATAAATTTGTTTCTTTTTGAGGTCCCAATCATTAGTCGATTGATGTGAATATCAGAAGTGATATTTCCATAGCCAATATGACCTGAAGTTATTATCTTGTATTTTATAGTCTTTTGGGATGAAAAGGTGCACTGATCTTCACTAAAATTATTGCCATTTATCTTAATATTTCTCTGTATAGCTAGATGATTTTTATGCCGTGGAGAGTCATTTCTTTTATGGATACAAAATATAAATTTGTTATAAAAGTTTTATATTTCTTCAAAGGTTTTTTTTATTATTCATTAAAATGTCAGTTTTTTTCATTTGAAACTTCAAGATTTTTGTAATTAAAAAGACTCGGTAGCTTCCTTCTGTAAGTCTCATTTGACAATATCTACTTTCACGTCTTATAAATAAAGAAAATTTTCCATAGAAGTTGAAATGAAATGATAGCAAGGTTGGTAATAATTAATGATAATAAAATTGTAAATACATATCAACATGACAGGCAAAATGGTTGCTGCGCCTTGTACATTTTTTTCTTGGCCCAAAACCATGAAAGAGTTTGACAATTCTGAATTTAAGGTCACATCGGACCTCTATAGATAACATATGGGGCACCACAAGGACAGAATATTTACCCTTTTCAAAATGACAGTGTTTATGTTGTTGTTTTGTTTTACGAGCAGGGACTGAATAGACATGCGCAATTAAAATCTTAATATTCTTTTCACAGGCATTCAAATAAGGCTTTGAAAGACACTATATGTACCTACAAATGCATCCATGCAACAGGCATTTTATATGTTAAATGTGTTGAGGACTAGTTTTATTTTTACCGATGTAAGTATGACGTTTTATGTTGTCTGAAGGTCAAGAGTGGTTTAAATGTAAGCATAGCTTCTGTCCCTGTATATGTGGCTTGTTTAGTCTTTAACGACACTCTCAATCCTTTGATGTGACAACTGGATTGACAATTTTGATATCATTTATCTTAAATATTTGATTTATTAGACAACTCACGAAGGACTGCAAATGTTTAATTTGTTTAAACACTTAAAATTCTATCTTACTTTGGGAAAGTTGATATGGTTCTCCATGGCGATTTATTCAACTGAAATATTTAGATTGACTGAGAGAGAAAAAGAATAAAAATAGGCTAATTTATTTTCCTGAGTGTAGCTTTGTTTGAAAAAGCCATTTAAATCTACAGGAATTTTAATTGTTGTAAAAGTTTTCGTCTAAAGATTATGTGTATTAAAAAAAACAAGAAGATTTGCAATGTCATTTTGAAAATGTAATTTCATACAGAAATATATCAGAAGAACAATAATTTCCATGTGCTGAAGACCAGGTTACTATATGCAAACTTACATTATCTTTTCAGAATTCATCCAGATTACTTGTACATTAAAGGGGCATTAACCGTTTTCTTGTTATGAATTGGCAACGTGCCTTTATATGTGTTACAATATACAGTTATACCCTTGATAGGTTTGTGCATCAAATCGAAGGTTACAATTGCCTTTGGCGAAATTTATCTTGGACGTGTTTTACTGTTCTGATTGGGTCCCTCTTTCAGTTTTTATTTGTCTCAGTCTATAATTGTTTATTATTTTTATTTTGTTTTTGTATTTCCAAACTTCAAACATAAATGATTAATATTTGATCATGTTTGTTTTGTCAATGTATTTGCCATAACCAAAATTGGTTTTTGTCTGTTTTGCAAATAAAGAATATAATCAGAATATAATAATATTTAAAAAAATCACGTACGCAATGTAAGCAATTTCGTGGCATAAAACATAATGTACTATAAAAACACAAGCAAAGTGTACTAAATCTATTAAGTAATATTCCTCCATAGATGTGTTTTCATGTTTGTTCTTACCTTCAAACTTTAGCAAAAAGGGTGAAACCAAACATCTACTAAAAAAAGGAAGTTCAAAATAGTCTTTTTTTTTTCTCTCTGGTATAAGTGACATGATAGCATAAAAAAATAACGCGTAGTTAGTATAAGCTTGGACTATTATACTTACCATACTTCCTAACTGTAAATATATTATATCCCAGGTATAAGAAAAATAGTTATCAAAGGTACCAGGATTATAATTTAGTACGCCAGACACGCGTTTCGTCTACATTAGACTCATCAGTGACGCTCATATCAAAATATTTATAAAGCCAAACAATAACAAAGTTGAAGAGCATTGAGGATCCAAAATTCCAAAAAGTTGTGCCAAATACGGCTAAGGAAATATATGCCTGGAATAAGAAAATCTTTAGTTTTTCGAAATATTTAAACTTTTGTTAACAGGAAATTTATAAAAAAAAAATGACCACATTATTGATATTCATGTCAACACCGAAGTGTTGACTACTGGGCTGGTGATACCCTCGGGGACGAAACGTCCACCAGCAGTGGCATCGACCCAGTGGTGTAAATAGTTATCAAAGGTACCATGATTATAATTTAGTACGCCAGACGCGCGTTTCGTCTACATAAAACTCATCAATGACGCTCATATCAAAATATTTATAAAGCTAAACAATTACAAAATTGAAGAGCATTGAGGATCCAAAATTCCAAAACAACGAGGGAGTAATAATCAAAATAGGTGTCGTTTGTTTAAGGGAAATCTGTTAATCCATATTATGCTCAATCTGTCTCAGTGAACGAAAGACTGGACGTATTCATTAAAGCACTATGCTTTCCATACGACTTTTTCAAACTCAACATTGAGAACCATCATAACTATTGTTAAATATTGTCATTCATATTTATAACATGAGGAAGGGAGTTCAATTTGGAATAGAAACGTCTTGATATAAGAAATAATCTAGTCCAAAATGATATTTTGATATATATCGTCTCATAAAAATATGTGATGTTTGAGTAGGCTACTGCTGATATTTAATTCTTACATTATCAATGAAAAGTTGGGTCAAATACGTTTATTTCGACATGTTTATGGTATCAAATAGAAAATACTTCAGTGGTAAGACAATATTAACCTTAGATTCTCATAGCAAATACGATTTTCATATATCTTTCCTTTTCAGAAACTGTCATTCAAAAGCAATGTAATTATAAACGGAAGCATCGTCATCAATCCCTTCATTAAACCACCAAAGTGATTTAGATAGAACACGACTCTTTAAAAAATATTACCTTGTACAATGTCAATATCAATTTAAAGCTTGTCTCCATAATAGATCATAATGAATCTGTAATAACCCAAGTTTTATGCTCAACTATGCAGAATTTCAATTAA